>NW_009911596.1:19539-20433 GCF_000696875.1 Nestor notabilis | reverse complement strand
CGCAAACAAAATCCCCTCCCCCCCCCCCCCCCCGTTTTCTTTTTTTCTTATAAGAGAATAAAAGAGTTATAGAAAAACCTTTTCCCTTTCGCTTATTTTTTCCCCTTCCCCTTCAATTTTCCCTCCTTTTGTTTTAAACAGACAGCAAGGAATAAAATTTCAAGAAGAAAAATACAAGATAAGCCCTGTGACTTCCAACACCACAGTAATAACGTGAACTTCACACATGAACTTCAAGAAAACTTTCACATTAAATATTATAGCATATTCTAGCATAACTGAACGTTTACCTGCATAACTGTCTTTTAGACAGGTACGCTAAAATTTTGGATTTTACTACTTACATTTCCACACTGGGCAACAGACAAAACATTTCAGTCTTCGCAGAGTAGCCATAATTATCAAGCAAAATTATAAAAATCTAAATTGCATTCAGCATGTAAAAGTATGGCTACAATTAATTCTTCTAAAGCTCACCCAGATTTTATATTCCCTTTATAGGAAGGAGCCAAGTAGCCCTGTGAGTAAACCAACACGTGCACCTCTTCCAGCTGATCAATGTCCAGGTTATTTTGCCTTTGACTGTAAAACCCTTCTTTATTCCTGACTGGTAAATCAGAGTACCCAGGAACACATGAAGCTTATTAGTCTCCTCTCTCATAAACACTTGGTTCTCTAGTAAGAAAACTATTCAGTCTTTTGCTTCTTAAACTGGAGGAGTTAAATGGCAAACTCTTCTTTTGATCTATGCAGATGACAATGCAAGAACTCCTTAGGTCAAACCACTGCTTCATTATTGTCTATGCCACTCCAAACTCTTAATTTGTTGATGGACCAGAACAGCAGTTCCACTCATCAGTTCTTAAGGCACTACTAACATTCAGATGACAGCTA
>NW_009911596.1:8011-19508 GCF_000696875.1 Nestor notabilis | reverse complement strand
GGGGGGGGGAAGCTCCTTTTCTAAAGTAAGCACAGATAGATCTGAAAGCAGGAGGATCTTGTAATTAAAAATGTGTCATTACATAGGCACTTTTATAAATGGAGCTATACAGAGTACTGCTGTGATTATTTTACAATATATCAAAACCCATTCTTTTAAGGGAAGGTACGTTAGAACACTTTAGGCTTTCCATCAAATTTCAGTATTACAAACATTACTATGTATGCCAAACACTTCTCCTACAGTGTTTAAAATTAATTAAGCTTCTAGGACTGAGCATCCAGAGATCTTCTTTACTGACTATATGTAATTAAGATTAAAAGATATGTATGCATAATGAAACATTAAAAAAATGCTCCACAGTCAATGCTAGAGATAATAATATTTACATGGATTTAAATATAAAAACATAACATTTTTAATAAGTCTTCCCAATAGTATCATCCCCAGGCTGCCTTATATTTAAATTTTTCTTGCTACATATTTGCTGGCCTTTCATCCTTTAAAAATTGTTCCTATAACAACACAATAACAAAATAAAGTATTTGAAAACCTTCCACAACAAATCAGTTAAAAAAATAATGCTGGTATAATCTCTGTTCTTGTATATATCTGGGCTTCTGAATACATCTTAAGTTACAGTATCGATATGCAAAACAATTTTTTGGAAAGTTCCAAAACATTCTCATAATAAATTATTTGAAATAAATGAAAAGAGTTTATGTTTAGATTAAAAGATGACTAAATATTATGTCTCAGAGCTTGCTTTGAGTTGAAATGGACATGCCCTATATCCATTTTCACTCACTTCTGACAACAGCCTAAAGAAAACTGAGACAAGGGAAAAGAACCGAAGGGTCTCAGACAGTACCACTTACACACCAAAAACAACAAATAGCAAAAATGAGGCTGACAGTATTATTAAAGATTGACAGTGAGAATTAATATGGTACGAGTTTTCCTACTTTTCCCTCCTTTGCATATTATCAATGAGTCTCTAAAGCTAAAATTTTGCAGTGACTATTTGTTAGTACTGGATAGACCTTAACCAGCTTAGAGTAGTAACAGAAACAAAAGTTACGGGGAATTGTTAGTATATTCTGCTACTACACAGAAGAGTAAATCCTAGGTTTATATTACTTACTGAAAGGCAATGACAGGAAGGAGGGTTCCCTCCTTCACTCCCTGCCTATGGACAAAATGCAAGGAATGCAGCTTCTGTTTCTCTATCTAAAGTTTGGGAAGTCAGACAAACAGAACTTACTACAAAAACTGTTATTCTGAGAGAAATAAATCTATAAGCCTATTATAATGGATACTCAGCAGCCTACAGCAGCCAAGAGCTAGACTTAGGACTTGCTACTAGAAAGGCGGAAAGTCTGGCTCCTGGAAATAAACACACTTAAAGAAGTCAAGAAGCAATTTGACTGTTAGGAATATATCAGAAAGCTACCTTTGGATAAGACAGGCGTACAGATAAAAGTGGAACAAAAACAAAATGGAAAAAAAAGGAGAAGAATGCAAGACAACAGATTTGAAGTTTCTCCCCCATAAAGTTTTTTTTACCATAGCTCATATTGCACACTTGTTCCAACAGACCTTTTCTACATTGGGTAAGTAGCTTATCAAGTGACTTCTGTAAAAAGGTAATACTGACAGAGGAAGCAACAGGACCTTTCTAGACATTTGCTTACTGGCATGATACTCACCTTTAGCTAGGCATCAAAGCAGGACAAAAATGCAGAAATTATTCCTGAAATATGGTATAAAGAAGTGTACTTGCTACAGACAGTTACAGAAAAATACAACCTATACAGAAAAGGATTTTGCACCTCAACTCCGGCAATTTCAAATGGATACTCCGTGAAGTATCATATTAGTCACATCATGAACAGACACACAACATCTTACTTCAATGACACATTTAAATTAGTTGGTGAGCCAGGATCCTGCTCCATCTCATGAAATATTTCATTTATGACCTCCAAAATCTAATTTTGTGAGAAGGACCAAAGAACAGCAATAGCTTCCTAGATGACATTTAAGCTGGAGAACAGCCCAGCAAACTACCTGAAATATCTCTTCAGAAGCTTGTTCCTGTCTTTCCCTGATGTAGCAGTTCTCCTTAATTCAGCTGCCCTGCTGGAAATCAGAGATAATTGTTGAAGCCTAAGGCAGTGCTTGCAAGCCTGTCTAGCACTGAATAGTGAAAAAACGACTTTCTAGATTTATCAGAGCAAGCTCCACTAACCAACTTCTCCACTGGTTCTCACAACAACATTGTAGCGAGCTTAGGGACTGGCAGGATCTCCTGGGTTTATGTTTATTTGCTCATTTCCCTGTTACACAGGTACCTGTGCTGGCAGGTAGGAAGCTTTTATGAATGAAGGAAAAAAAAAAGAAGCACAAAGTGCTTTGTGGTGGTGATGATCATAAATAGTTTGCTCAGACATGGCTGTATCAAAGCTATTGCTCTGCAGTTGACATTGCACTTGGAAGGCTGACACCACAGAAGTGGAATAGGTTTAGATCATTCTTTATAGTGGAAACCATCGCCTTGCATAAATGGCTTCTGTCTCTTACTTCCAAGAGAGAAAAACATGACACTGTCCTGAACAGCCCACACTGTCCAAGGCTTTAACTGCTTTTTATGTTCCCACACTTCTATACCCCATCTAATGCTTTTCTCTTTCTATACAAAACGTCTCTTGCATGCTATGAATGATAACACTGGCATTTTCAAGAAAGGCAGAGAAGTAAAAATAATTCTCAAAGACAGAGCTTATTCCTCTATGTCCTTGGAATGGCAAGCTGCAAGATCAGCTGCAAGGAATCAGAGAAATCATATAAATGAAGAGCCGTGTAATGACTTCAGTTTTATAAACCCTTAAACAGCACTTCAGGGGACACTCGCCTAGAGTCTTGTATGCATCTGTTTATCAAATGCTAGTACCTTCCAGGACACTTACCTCCAAGACAGGAGATGCAGCATCAGCTGCCCCTCTCTCAGCCACAGCAATTGAATGCCTGGATCTGGATATTACCTTCCATAACAACCCTATGGGAAGGTCCTTGAGGCCAACTGAGGAAAGCTAGACTTAATGCCCAAGTAATGTCTGTTAACCCTTTAACAGAGACATTATTTACTTAAAGGGTTAACGGAGATGTTGCTTAGGAAGTCCATCAGGTAGTTTTAAGCAGCCCAATAAGCCAAAGTGTTTACTTAAAAAATACGTGCTTTGAAAAAGAGAAAACAGTAGTGTCAGTCTCCTATCTGGCCACAAGCTAAAGATATTTATAAGTGGGTACCATGCTTTTAATTTCCTTATCTCCTTTGCTCACCATCCTGATCTTGAGGTTAGGATCAGAGTCCTCTGCAATAGCAAGCAGTATCACAGGCATTTCTCTGTACTGTATTAAGCTACACTGGTGCGATTTGCTATTTCTCAGGATAAAAGCTTGAATGATTAATTTGGTTTAATGAAAGCGACGCTCTGGGTTTGAGATGTTTTGAGGCATCCTTCAATCTGCAATCCTGAATTTTACTTCTCAACATAACAAGGTTCTGTAAGGAACAAGTTCACTTGAGAACTGTTTATAAAATTCTGTAAGAATGAAAAATGTGGCAAGGCCACAATCTCACGCTATCCCTCAAAACAAATCTATATATAAAAAACTAGATTGCTCAGTTTTGTAATGCATACCTGATGGCCTATCAGTTTGGAAATTGCAATCCATGTTTGTAAATCAAAAGTAAAACTATACTTTTAACTACAGAATTAGAAAACTAGAAAAAAAAAACAACCCAGAAATCTTTAGAATTCCCTGTAACAGGATGAAGGGGAAAAAAATATTCTATTACATCTATTATCTGCAATATTGAAAAACTGTAGGTTTTAATACTGAAATTAAATCCAGCAAGGCAGCTAATGCTTAACACAAAAGAAATTTCACTTTTTAAAAGAACTGGCCCTTCGAGAGTCTTCAAAACCACATGAAACATAAGCTAAAAGTTTTAACTAAAGTATGAAAGATGATCATCTTTTCTAACTGGCATAGTTACTATTAAATATCATTTAGTATGGCTCCAAGTGTAAAGAAATCCTTGAAGAAAAAGTTTTCAATTAAACACAATTAATCCACTTATACTTTTCTTTCAGAGTAAAGTGTTCCTAAATTATGACCAAACATCCCAAGATAAAAGCCTAAATGAAAGAAATTGTTTCAGTAGTTTACTCCTTTGAAGTACACGATTAACATGTCAGTTACATGATGTATATGGGAGCAATACACTTCTGCTGCCCTAACGGAGGCTCCCTTAAACAACTCCATACCTACCTTTTTTCAGAAAATTAGATTTTTACCATTTTATTTCTAACTGATCCAGAAGTCTTCTTTTAAAGAAGAATTAAGTTTTCACAGTAAATGTTTATAGTAAGTCCATCAGTATCAAGCACATTTCTGCAGTTGTCAAGTCTAATAACCAATTTAAAGAAAAATACACATCATAAAGACAAATTTTACCACTATTAGAACTCAGTATTCTTGAGTATGTTATATACTGGACATAGACAAAACTTCCATTAAAAAAAAAAAAAAAAAGACAATGTAGGCTGATTTAGAACTCCTTTAGAATACAGAAATGGTAACAAGAACTCTACCTCATATTTTAAGAAGGGTTTTATATAAGCAAGGTCTACTTTGGGCTAACTTCATACCATTAGAATGGTGGCTCAGTAAGGGTTCTCACAACAGATCTAAAGAGAACTGCAAAATTAGAGGGCACCAAGTCATTTATCGAGCAAAAACTACAGCTTGCAAGCTTTCTACTTCGCATATTATACACCTAATCCAATTTATGTTGTTCTGATTGTCTAAAAATAAGCACAAAGCTAACTTAAACATAGTTTTAGTCAAAACTGGCAATGATTTACGTACCCATCTGAAGGAGGGCACACACATTAAGGATCTACACAATTAAAAGAACTTTACACTAACACTATAATGACTATACATCATTATAAAATTATACATTAAAAAAATTATCACACTTTTCAGTCAGAAAAATCCAAACAAGTTTTATGAACTGCAGACTCTGATTTTCCCAGACAAAGAAGGCTTAAGAGGAAAGATCCTAGAGGCGCTGTGCCTAAGGAGCAGGCAGTAAGAAGCCAGTGAAGAGTCAGTAAACAAACGATAATTCAATACAGGCCCTTCACCAAGAAGGACAAGCACCACAACACAGGCCTGACAGAGGGGGGAGAAGAAAACATGAGTCCAGAACTGATCCCTTACAGGAAAATATGCTAACCACATTCACATTTGTGATCTCAATAAACACTACTTACAAAGACCCATGGAGGAAGTCTTCAAAAAATGCATAATCCCACGGGGATTCTCCTAACTATACATTGTTGCGTGCCTCTTTTTTTTCCCCCCTAAAAAAGATTATTCAAAGGTTTCACAACTGTTGATACATTATACTGCAATTACTATACTGATATAAGACTTACTTAGGTTCTTCTGCTTTAGCACAAGTCTAGCATTGCTACTGCCTATTTATATTGGAAGATTTTTACTAGAACTGTAAGTTACAGGCAGAAAACACCTGCATAGCAAGAAAAACGAGTCTACCTGGAAATTGAAGTGTAACTTACAATGTCACAGTTACACGTAAGTCCAGCCTAGAAGAAATTACTGATTGTTCATTATCTAGAGCATATTTGCCTATCATCTAGATTTGCAGTATGTGTATTGCCACAAGCATGGCCTGAAAAGAAGGGAAAGGGTATAGCAGCACTTACACTGACTGTATGATCTACTATAACCATTACAGTAACACATGTATTTTCTTCAGTTATGCTAACTCATTCAGAGAGTATTCGTTCTGGTACATGTATGTGTTTTCAAGGATACATAAGTTGTTCTTTCATTTCTTTCCCTGGACTTCCAGAGGCCTAGATGCCTACATTTTAGGCAGCTGAAGTCAGAAGAGAGTAATTTCACCGCAAGCATTAAAATTAAGTGGAGGAAGATACGTGGGATAAATCTGGATCTTAAATTGACAGCCAAAGATTTATAACTGAGTCTGGGTATTAACTGCCTCACTTGTAAAATACAAAGAAAAGGAGAAAATGAGTTATATGTTACCTGAATAGACACACTTACTATTTTCATTATGGTTTTAATGTAGATGAACACACCAAATAAAACTAAAATTTTCATCTCATGTGAGAACACTGCACTTGTAACAATTTCTCTTTTGTTTCACCCTTTCCCTCCTTATATAATCCCTCCTATACCCTTACAACTAAAGTATCTTCATTTACAAACTGTTTTTTTCTTTTTAAGTAGCAAAAACTACTTAAACTTACATCCTTAACTACGAAGTTACAGCTAACCCCATTGTCATAGATGTCAGTAATCTTCCTATGGATACAACTTCTCTCCTCAAGTGAAGCTTCATTTCAGAAAAGAAAAAAAAAAACAAAAACAAAAAAAACCCACAAAAACACTTCTTCTAAGCATTTAACTCTAGTGTCATTTTCAAAATAAATCTTGGGCAGACAACTCACTTTGAAAACTGTATCATGTTTTAACGTTAGGAATTCTGAAAACAATCCTGTAATCTGAGGTTTAGCCAACACTTCCAGCTAAACATCTTCCAGAAATTTTCTACAGCTCTTATACTCCGTATTCAGAGAACTGCAAAATAAATTGCATGTACATGAAGAACACTTTAATCTGGGCCTTCTTTTAAATTGCCTTCAAATGCACTACTTTGGAAGAAGAAAAAGTTACGAAAAACATACAGATTCAGTTTTATTTTTAAGAGCAATTCACATTGCTACAGACAGCACAGGCAGTAATACTGCATTGGATAATCCTACTCTTTGCTTTTAAGACCCAATACTCATTCACTTGGACAAATTACAGAATGCACAAGCCTTTTATGTCCAAATACCTCCTTCAACCACTTTTCAGTCTGAACTCATCACTTTTTTTTTTTTTTTTTTTTTTTTAAAGTGAGTAAGATAGTCCAATCATTTCTGAAAGTCTTTATACAGGAAAATATCCTCTCCCCAGGTAAAAACATTTTACAATGTGGTCTGTTGGGATGCTTTAGCACTTGAAAGCTGTGCAACAGTGACAAGCAGGGCACGTTGCCTCAGAAAGGCACTCTTAGGAAGGCACTGCATACTATCACAAGGAAGACCCGGCTCAAGTTTGCTTCAGCTGGTAAGGCTCTGCAACACCACCCCATTCTCATGCTACACTGAGATCGCACAGGATTTCACCCTCTTGCATTAGACCTCTGTGCGATGGTGTGGATGTAAGCCTAAGCACAGGATAGCTAAGGACACTTCATCCTAGGACCGAAATACTTTTATTCACTTAAAAATCAGTAGGGTGCCATCAGGAGGATAGTTAGGACAGACACAGGGGAGGAGGAAACCA
Organism: Nestor notabilis; assembly: GCF_000696875.1. Lineage (NCBI taxonomy): Eukaryota > Metazoa > Chordata > Aves > Psittaciformes > Psittacidae > Nestor > Nestor notabilis. The sequence continues at coordinate 12,050 of NW_009911596.1, read as the reverse complement.
GAAGAGGAATTACGAGTTCAGAACAGGAACAGAAAAAGAAAACTGCAGAGAGAGACACATGCAAGACACTGATGGGAAAGCGGAGAGTCTCAAAGACCTAGCCACTACAGCATGTGGAGCTTCAGACCCTGGACCCACCATTTCCAGATTCCCTCCATCTTTTGGTGAATAGCCAATAGACCAAGGACCACTGTCAGGATGTACCTCTATCCTCTTCTAATTAATGATACAGAGACTATAGAAAGAAAACAACGTGTCTAGCTGAGCTGTTCAGATGCCATATATGTAAACCAGTATTATGCCTGTTTGTCTTCTTTTTTTTTTGTTCCCCAGTAATTCTGGGAGAGCCACACAAAGATTCTCAAAAGTGCCTTCTACTTGAAATATTTCAGGAGTCTATGAAGAAGCATTAACCAATATGCTGCAAATAGAATGGAAGGTATTTCTGTTATGAAGAATTAAGCCAATGCCTCAGTTTCTATGATTGTAATGGATGGCTGTCACCTTAGTGAGGCAATATAAAAATATAACTTCTTCAAAAACACATTATAAAGCACTTCCATGAAACTGTAATGAATAAATTGTAGAGAAAACATTAAACCAGAATTTAACTGTAATTTTGTATAGCATGACCTGAACAACGGGATTAAAAAAGAAAAACCTCAGTGAGCAAACACCATGCATCCTGTCTAATGAGGCCAGAGTCCTCAAGGAAAAACACCATTTGATCAAAAAAGCTACATAACAGGCATATGCAGATAGAACCTGACTTAAGACAGGAAAGAAAACCTTCATTACACCATTTCTTAAATTCAGATTGCTTTGAGTATGCAATTTTAACAGTTATTGAAGCAGAGGTTTATGTACCGAACAAGGGAGGAGTTTGTAACAGAACTTCAAGCTGCTCATATAAACAGTGACCTACATCCCTCTCAGTTTATGAACTGAAAACAAGACAAGTTTATGACATCGCAATACAAAGACTAAGCATCAGGAAGAACAATGAGGTAACCCAAAACTCATCTTTTCAATCTTAAATTGCTGGGGAAGCACAGAAACCAAGTGAAAGAATAGATGAAAAGGAGTAAGAAAAGTACAGGGACAAAAAAAGACAAACCACGAGAATACATAAGGTAGAAAAAGGAGGCATTTTGAGAGGACAGGAGACAAAAGAGGTTAAAGTGTTCTGCATTTATCTAAAATCCCATCTTCAGATAAAATTAAATTCACAGCATTGTGTGCCTACACTGAAACTGGGAATGTCTTCATCCTTCTTTGATGGAACACAGCTGCTCACCTCCTGATTTATACAGCAACCAAATTCAAAGTTTCTCACACTAAGTGGAAAAAAATAAACCAACTTTTAATAGTTAAAATTTCAAAGCACATTTGATATCACAAAAAATGTATATGACATATTACAAAATTAATGTGTGAAGGATATGACCACCTCAGCAGTGGTGCATACATTTTTATCACTGGCATACGTAACTATCACTTCATACATCAACCCCACATCTAAATTAGCTCCTCTTTACAGATTTGTAATTACCAAGTATCACTAAGAGTCTCATTCTTACTTAGGGGACCTATTCCCATTAGTGATCTAGCCATCGTGATTCTGGGGATTTTTGCTGATTTTATTTTGCCAGTTTGACAGTGTCCACAGAGGTCAGACTACTGACAGGAGCAGGAGCTGGTGAGGTTCCCAGTGAAGGAAAAGACGTTGCTGTGGAACCCAAACCAAACCCACTTTACCAGTCGCTATCCATCTTGTTGCAAGATAGCACCCTTACCCTCATTGACACCTCTGAGAGAAAAACACTAAGTGGTTCTTCAGAGGAAAGAGATAGAAAAAAAGAGGGGGAAAAAAAAAGGTAATGTGGGCAGAACCATGGTAGCTGCATTCAGAGAGAAGAAACACACCACCAAAGGGAATTTTCTTTTGTTAAGCAAGGCAGAACTTGGTATGTCTTATGGGCTTTACACCACAAAGCACGAGGGCAACTAATTATGCAAGACCATTTTCACTTTTTTTTTCCCCTGTTTCAGTATTAGAGTTCAACACTGACAACTGGATTATTTTAAATGCTCTTCATGCATAACACTTTCAGAAGTCTACCTTCTAAGTGAAATCTGTCATTCTCTTGCGGTTTTATACACTTTTTTTCCTTTCCAGTAGAAACGGTAACAGATATTTTAAAGTGTCACTACAATTATTAGTGACTAAGAGTTTTCACAGAAAACATGTTCACAACCAAAACATCCATACCTCAGAAGGATCAAAACATACCCACAGTCTAATGGAGTGCTGTGGCAAGAGCAACTTTAAAGGGATATGAGGTCATTCTGACCCTGCATTAGTCAATGAAAAGACTATCCATTCACTCCCTAAGCTGCAAGTCAGAAAGGCAGACATTGAATACAAAAATTGACGTAAAAAAATCAAAGTTTTACTTAAATAGAGAGGAAAGGGGAGGATTACAGGATCTTCAACAAAAATCTAATACTTCTTCTAAAAAGCAAGTGATACAAGGAGTGCAGGATGAACACTAATTTCATAAAATTAAATTATATTAACAGGACAATTAAGCACTGACAGTAAAAAGTGCGTGTGGCTCTTCACACAGAAATAAATTGGAAATTCTTTCTGCAAAACTCCTCCCTCCTAACAACCAACCCCCCGTGAACCTCGTGATACCAACAGTTTCCTTACAGTGCTATGCCCAAACCAGGCCAAGAAGACTCAAGAGATAATACGCCAACAACTGCCAGGGTCTCCTTGATATTAGCAGTCTTCTCTTTCCAGTGGACAGATGGACAACAGACAGCTGTGGTGAGAGAACTCTAGAATACACTCTTAAAAATAAGACTGGGCACATGAACACTGAAAGATACAGCTGATGTGTTACTCTTGCACTTGGCTCCCTGGATTACTACTCTAGAATAAGGGAAAACAATACCAAAGAGTGGAACATATTTACTATAAAACCATTGTATTTCTCCTCTGTAAATGCAGTATTAACAGGCTAGGCCCAGGCTGACACACCAGGCACAGAATAACACGGCCTGGCCTGCACAGGCTCTTGCTCTCTGGGATGCTTCTCCTGCCCTTGCCCTCCTGTTCCTTGCCTTGCTTACCCAAGGTGCATGCCTGCTTCACCCCAGCTAAGGCACAGTCCTGGCCTTTCTATGCAAAGAACATGGCACTTGGGAGTCCCTCAGTGCCAGCAGTCCTTCCTTCCCCCAGAACCACAGTGCTCCAGCTATGTCCCAGGGCTTTTTGGAGAGCCCAGAACTGAGAAAAATACAAAACACAAGGCAAAGCTGAGTAACAATGAACTTGTTTCTGACATCCTGCTCCTCCTCACAAGCATACTTCACAGTTCCCCAATAACAGTGGGGATTGTCTCCCCTTGATGAGGGCAAGGGGATGATACCCACAGGCCTCCAAGAAGGGTGGTGCAGTGCTTTGAGGGCTGTGTCCCCCCCAGTACGTAAGCTGGATCACGAGAGTTTCTTTTAAGATCCACAAAGAAAGGGAGAAGGCACAGGATAACAGGCCTTACAGCAGGCTGTCACCTACTGTCGTTGCCCACTCTCCCACTGCACAACCTGAGTCCAACCTAGAAGCAAAACCTATCCTTGTAGAAATGGTATGTCTCTACCTATCTGAATATGTATATATGCTGTTTGGCCTCACAAAGGACAAGAGTAACCCTCATACTGGGCTTCTGGTGTCATAAATACCAAGCTTTACAAATTTTTCAGTCTCTCAAGATGTCCTCCATGGTTGACAAAGAAGTCTGAGGGCTGACTACTTCCCTGGCCCCAAAGTTCTGGATACCTGACCTAAACACTGCCAGGAAATCAAATCATTTAAATTGTTCAGATACAGCAATCGTTAGAAGCATCTATAAAGCATCTAATTTGTTCTTAACGCTGCGACCTAACGAAGTCACCACCTATTTGTTTAGTTTTACAAGTATCTACTCCTTCAGACCTCAGATCCCTTTGAATTCACTCTTCATTGAACTAT
>NW_009911596.1:4586-7980 GCF_000696875.1 Nestor notabilis | reverse complement strand
CCTCAGGTAAAGAGAGGGATCCTGTAAAATGAAGCACGTGGGATGGCAGTAAACAACACTATAGAAAATTAACTTTTATAAGTACAGTAATATAACAAACAAAGGATTTATCTGTTTTGCCCTTGGATTTCAGGACTCTCAACTTCAGATCCTCTACTCTGACATTTCAGCTCTGCTCCTAACATAAAAATATAGCACCTACTTCAAGAAGCTGTGAAAAATGAGAACCAAGCTAGTCTGTAATGAAGCTATAATTCTTCATAAATCCAAGTTCTGTCCCTTAAATTATTTACATATGACAAGTTTGTTCTGCATGGGTGTCATCCCACCAGTAAGATGTGATGCATCCTATCATTTAATTTAACATGTTATCTGTAGCCTGATTTCAAAAAGCATGAGAAAAGTCACATTAAAGAGATCAAAACATTGCTAAGACTACAGCAAGAGGTGTACAACAGCTAAGAGAACAGTATAATTTGATCATAAATGTCACCTAAAATACTGAGAAAGCGGTTTATTTTCAGGCATATTTCAAGTTTGCTCTCAAAGTTGCATTAATATGATTAACACCTCCTTTTCATGTCTGCAGCATCCACAGGCTTTCAGAACCATTAGAGCTACAGATCAGAGCCAAATCACACAAGAGGTCTCCGAGGAAGTCCGTGTACCTGTGAGCAGGAACCCACCGGGTTTCTTTACATTAAAGAAACAAACATCTACTGTACTACATAGTGCTTTCAGACTATTGTTGCCTTCAGATATGCCAAACTAATACTCTAAAACTCTGCAAATGCAGAGGAGCAACATACCTAACTGTGCAAACAAGATATTTGATATTCCTAAAACACAAGCAGAGTTACTGTTTGGCCAAAGACACTAACAGGGAAAATATTTCAGATGTAAATACCCACAATCAAGAACTATGTAGGATGTGTTCCGCTTCATACCAGTGCAGATGAAGCCTCTAGGTGCTAACAATACAAGAAGCGTTACATAAGACTATGCACTTATTTTTAGAAGCACATTACAAAATTAAGTACTGCACTGGAATCTGTTGCAGAGCCATGGACAGTTACATCAATGTGCACAACGAACAATTGCTCAGCTGGAGCAGAATATTAGATTTGATTCAGATTGGAGTTCTCTCCTGCTAATCCCAAAAAAAATACTGAACCATCTGAGACTAAGAAAGTTAATTTGCATTCATTAAAAAAATAAAGAAATTGCACCACTAATCATAAATGCAGACATATTCTTTCCTATGAGCAGCAGAACTAGTAAAAAATAGTTTCTTACAGACTTGTTCTTTTGTTTCTTAATACTTCTCCCACACCACGATAACGCTCAACTTCCTTCTTTTCCACATCTCTTCATGATTCTCTCTCCCCGCTGCTCCAGGGAAAAGAGAGTTGTGGTGAAGACACTATGGAAGTCTGCCTCTGTTCACAGGCTGCCTGACCAGCTGCCATCCTGCAGAATACGTACTAGATTTGGGCTGACTATCTCCTTTCCAAGAGGGTGCACTAATTTGTGTCTCTTTCCTCTACCTAGACACAGTTTTATGAGGTTTGTAGGACCGTAACTTGAGTCTTACTTCCTCTTGCTGAATTAAGTTTCCACATATAAATAAAAGTATAAATTCAGTGAAATGCTTAATTCCTGATTTAACTCAAGAGTTAGGTTACCTATATATATTCGACATATTTTAAATTTATATATATACATATACATACTAGGAGGGGACAGATAAACCAAACAATCTCATAAATCACACCTCCTGAGAAAAACTGAACCAAAGCTTCCTAGGTGTTTGGTTTTTTAAACGGTACTACATACCACAGAATGAACCCAACATGCATTTGCCTAGACCTAACTTTGCTCTTCCCTCACCATCCGCGATTTTCACTGTTCCTCTCATTCTTACCACTTTTAAAGAAATTACAGCTTTGTCATGCATCACTCTACTCTTCAAAACAACCCAACTTGAATTTATCAAAGTGGCTTCCCCTATTACTTGTAGATACAGACATAAGCACAACCTATTATCAACAGATTTTTACTACCACTCTTCATTCATTTGCAGCCTATGGTATTCCTCTTCAGGCTATTCGCTAAGTACATTAACAGCGTGGTCTGTGGACTACGCTTAGTCTACTAGTTTTAAAATACACCTCTCCAAATGTTTTGTTTTAAAAAATGGGCTTTGCAGATGCACGTATTCACTAGCATAGAAAAATCCAGCAGCTGTATGCTGGAATACACACATGCTGCAGTTAAGGGGCAGTTAAGATACCTGCTCTCAGCCAGTCACTCCTGGTTGCCAACTAGACATACACTTAGTCATCCCAGTTTTCAAGACTTGTTGAGCTGTTAGTAGGAAAACAAATTCAGCCTGGTGACACATTTAAGAAACAGAGGCCTGAAATTCAATCTACAACTAATATCAACCATTTGCAAATTCCTAATTAAACTGTTCTAAAACTACTACTTTCCATCAAGCATATACTGCTGGTAGTCACAATACACACCTACCCAAGGTAAAGAAAGTTCAGAAACACACCAATACCTTGAAAACTACATTTTATCTTTCCAAGAAATTTGGAAATACTTCCTGTTTCATCAGAGATGTCCCACAACGTGTATGTTCTTACATAACTGAACTTCTGTGAATTAGTTGGGAAACAAATAATGTATTTATGGCCCAAAATGTAACAGTCCAAAAGTGCAAAAAAGCTTCCTAAGAAATCAACTCCATATCACAATAGCACAGGGACACGAATCCTCTTCAACCTCTGCCACGACATAAAAAGACTTATTCTTGTGTATAATGCTGATCCTAACCAATTTGATCTTCAAGAATCAACTTACTAGAAATGCACATCCATGTCCATAAATAAGCCAACAAATTCAGACTTCAACATAAGGAACCTTCCTACTTTTTGATGATGCTTTTGACATGTTGACAAAGGTACCACACAGCAAAGTATCAAGAACAGTACTGCAAGTGCAAAAAATTAATCAAATACCTCATCTAAAAAGATTTTTTTACTGCAAACAGTTTTACAGGTGGACACAATACTGCAACTTTTAACATTCAGAACTGCTCCTCATCAGTTCAGTCTTTCAAAAGCTGACACTGCATACAGCTCTGATTTCTTTTTGAAAACCTTTCAGGTTTCCACTTCTCCACAACACAAAGCATGGTATGAACTCTAAAGAAGGGAAGACCTTCTATACATCTTTTAGCCTAATTATTCGCTACATAAAATACCCACTTCATGACTATTTTCCTGCTTTTTTTTTTTCTTAGATATATTTATATGCAACAAGTACTTTCTCACAATGGCACTACTTCTGAATGGTGAAAGACTCCAAACATATACCTGAACAAATC
>NW_009911596.1:0-4555 GCF_000696875.1 Nestor notabilis | reverse complement strand
GGGCAACAGAAGGAAGGTCAGCAGACCATTTTTCCATCATTACAATTCTCTGGCAATGCTTCCTTTGCAAGAACAATTTTCACAATTAGAACAACAACAACAACAAAAAATACATTGAAAATAGTTACGAACAACAGTCAAGTCTACCTCAAAGAATGCCAGGTTTCAGTAGGCTGGAAGAGGAAATAAACCAACCAACCTGATGCAGTCATACAGACTGCATGACAAGTGCACAACCCACTGACGCAAGCATTAGTTACTTTGCACTAGGCCAGGCATTTTCCTACAACCCATAGACAGAACAGGTAATACATAATGTTACATGATCATTGTCTGTGTTACGAAGGCAGACTTAGAAGAATTTGCTTGCCAAGAAGTTGCCTACAAATCTAAACATTAACAATTTGTAATTTAAAATAGTTGGTGGTTGCTTTAATGGAATTAGTCATACTGGTTCTTTTTTGTGCCTGGAAACCCCTTGCTATTGTTTTCAAATATACACACAGATTTAGAATGCAATGAAAATGTTGTGGACATACAATTCTGAAACACGTAAGGACAAACAACACAAGTGCCACCCACTGAATTTGGTATAGGACCCTTTTGAGGTTTTTAACATTGCTTTCCCTGACTACATATGTTAACTGTTATTGGTATCTAGTTCCACAGATGCCTTGAACCATGAAAGTAAAACACAGAAAAGCATTATCTTCTTACTACAGACTAGACCTTGGCTATAAATTGGTTAAATGACTTACCCAGAGTCACTCATCACTTCAGCAGGTAACTCAAAGACAGAAAGCATGCTCCAACCCTTATGCTCACGCTCAATCCATTGGATTACTGTCTGCTCAGAGAGAGCAATACAAAGTAGGAGTGTCCATTTTACTCCCCACAAATGCACAAGCATTTTATACTAGTTTTTATTTTAAATAACTATACCTTTTTTACAAATAACTTGACCTCAGCCAACTATATTCAAACATCATTGATATCAAATGTATAAAAAAAAATTTAAAAGCAGAACTTTGAAAATGCTTCAGAAGTTCACTAAACTACTCACTGCAACAGAAAAGAACCCTAAGCAACATGTGGTACAAGATGATGCTCAAAAATACCCCCAAATCCCTCCCCCCACCAAAAAAAAAATAAATAAAAAAAGAAAACAGGATGAAACAACAGTTCATTTACTAATAAACTTCTGACCAACAACTCCTGCAATGCAATTGAACAAGACAAGGATGTGTCTGAAAAAAGTCTCAATTATAACCAAATTCTAACCTACCAGCATAATCTGATAGGAATCCTCCTAAGAAATGTGGAGAGATGTGAAATTAAACATACAAGCAGTGTAAAGAGTGGTCAGATGGCAGAGCAAGCAAGTCAAGGGGAAAATTAATGCACGCTTTTCTGTAACGCTACTGATAACCAACACCACCTCAAGACAAATCAGGGGGGCTCAGTAACCTCTTTGGGCAAGCATCATTTACACCTTCACTTGGGGCCTATTTTACAAGCAGACCAGAAGCTAAGCTAGTACACGTTACCACAATACAAATATTCCATTTTCAGCAGTAAAATATAAACTAAAAGCAATCTGATTTTTTTTTATGATTATTTTCTGCTGATACAAAGACACAAAGATTTTAAATCCTGCACAGAAATCCCTCACTGATTAGCAGACATCATGTTTGGTATACACACATCTTCTCTAACAAAGAAAATAATTCCATAAGGACAATTTTAAACATCCTACTGTGCAATAATTTCATTTGACACAATTCTTCCTACATTGTTACAACACTCAATAAAAGCATAGTTAGCTGCCAACATACAGCACCCATCCTGAAGACTCTCACACACAAAGTTAACTGTCAACATGCGAGTAGGTGCTTTTAAGTCAGTGAAACTACCCACAAACTTTCAGTTGCCCATGTGTTTTCACAGGAACCTGGGTCGGGAGACCAATGCAACACATGAACAGAACATATGAGCTAAAGCACACATGGAAAGAAAAAAAAAAAAAAGGGGGGGGGGGGGGGGGGGGGAAGGCCAACACTATTCAGGAAACACAACTGAAATAGGTTTGTTTGAATTGCTCAGTACAGCGTATCTGAGACATCAAGATAAATTTCAAGCAAAAATATTAGCAGATCTCTGTTATACAGAAGAATGTTTACATACAGATTTTTATTTATACCTCAAAAGCCCAGATGAAGCACAGTTAACCTAACTTGAACTTCTTGGCTGTTGACAACAAGCACTATAATTCATGCATACACTGTACTAATAATAATTTTTAAAAATGGGAAAGCCTGTATCACTTAGAGAGCAATCATTTAAATATGTGGCAAAAAATACTGTTTCAGCTTACTATGGTACTGTACTTCTAAATAAACTGGCACAGAGCTTCCTATCTAAGCTCACATTTAGAAACATTCTCAACAAAAACAGCAAATATTCCACCAAGAATTCAAGAACTGTTTAGATCATCTTTTTAAGGTACCTTTGAAAAATCTATATTCAAGCACATTACAGCTTTTAGGGAAAACCTAATTAAAAAAAAAAAAGTTGAACACAAAGACCTACTTACTTTAGAACAAAATTCTGTACTTGGAAGCTTAGGCACACTTTCTATACTACCTCATAACAAAACAGCAATTCAGCATTTCTCTTAAGTTTCCAGACCAAGCCAGAAAGCCAGGTGCAAGAAACCTCTGTATTAATTCACCTATGATGTATTTCTAAGTTGTATTCACTTCTTGAGTCAATAACAACAAGGAGGTGCAAGATATTTCTGAATAAGCAAAGTTATGATACAAGACTGCTTTAAAGCTATGATGTGGTTACAACTTTGCAATTACTACATAACAGACAGACCCCTGCACCACCAACACAAAAATATAAGTAACATTATTCTAAAAGCTACAGCAGAGGCTAAAAATGTAATAATGTTTCTAATTTCAGAGCTAACCTCTATCTAGGCAGAAATGCATTCATCAGTATAGTAAATAAGAGCAGAAATGCTTCCTGAGAGCTACCATTCCAATGCAGGCACACAGAGCTTTCATATGAAGGGACTGAGGAACATAACAAGATCTTCAGGTGCAAACAGCCACTTATAGGACCAGTTTTTAGCACCAAACTTCAGCACATGATAACTGCCTTTTTTTTTTCCCCCCTCACTGAATACCAATTATCTGAAGTTAGATTCTTTTAAAAAGAATTCAATTTAATTTCTTTATAAATTCCAAGGATTTTATTTTTTTTTTAATGTTCAGTTCTTAGCCAAGGGCTTTGCTTTCATTTCACTGACACACAAACAGGTTACAATAACAATGACTACTTTGACAGCAATATTAAGTTTCTAGAAGAGAAATGTAGACAAGGTTTATCTACTACTATACTGTTAAGTGTTATCAACAGCTTCCTGAAAGTGAAAGGGAAATAGACTTGCAAGTCAAGTCAGTCAGCTCATGATAGCGAGTATTCAAATCCCTTCCTAAAATCAGAAGCAGTCAACACCCTGAAGTTTAGCATGTCAGCTGAATTCTCAACATAAACAACAGTGGAAGTTCGGGATGGTGGGAAGGCATTGGACACACACATAGTCTCCAGGATCATAAAACTGGATCTTGTGAGCTGTGTTCTATGCCATGATAAGAGAACTCGAAGTACACACACACACACATTGTTCCAGGTCCAAGCAAAGATGCCTTTGCAATATAAACCTAAACGATTACTTTGCTCTTGCAGGTCTTTACAAGTCTTAACATTTAACTTCCAGAAACATAAAGGTTTCCACTAACTGATGTGACAGCAGGCTTGATTATCTTAAACTCCCTTCCCCCAGCTGAAGAGTTAAGACTAGCAGCAAACCACCAGCACCAGATGTTACTGCTGTGCAGGCACACAGGAATGTCTCCTTCACACACTAAAGTCACACACGCACATAAATATACAAGAAGGAGACAAAAAGTTCTCACTTTCCCCGGGGGATAAAATAGCGCAAAGTTGGAAAGAAGTTTTTCCCCAAGAAAACAGACTTGCAGTAGAAATGAAAACATGCTTGTGTTAGATGTGGATCAGCAGCTCCTGACCCACATCTAACACAAGCATGTTTTCATTTTCTCATATTACAAAACCTCCAAAACAAAGCTAACTGTAACTTCACGTACAAAACCCACCCCAAAACAGATCCGCTAAACCTAAGATACCTATAAGCACATCCTTCTTTCTGTCAGGAGCACGCATACACTAACTACAGCCTAAACACTGTCTCTTGCACCCTTCCCCACCACTCCGGTGTCCCCCTCTCTTCCCTAACCTGTCACCCTGTGCCACCTCCTTCTCCAGCCTGCACCTGCACCCCCAGGTCGGGTTCACGCCGCAGCTCCAAACCACCGACCCGGTGGGCAGGGAAAGGCCAGCTTCTTCCTCCGGCAGCAGCGCTCAAGGAAAGCAGCTCGGGCCGTTTCAAGTTTGTTTTATAAACACGTCCGAGGGAAAACCAGAACCTGCTTATACACCGCCTTAACCGCCGCCAGGAGGACAG
>NW_009911595.1:43842-45948 GCF_000696875.1 Nestor notabilis | reverse complement strand
GAGGGGCTGGCACCTCGCGGCCTCTCCCCCTCACCTGAGGCTTTGCTGGCGGGGGGGAACCCATTTGTCTGACACATCAGGCCTGGAGGGGACGGCTCCGGGTGCCAGGGGGCTGCACCCCGGAACAGGCACTAAAGCTGTAGGTTTAGGGGTTCCTGTGCCCGTGTGCCACACGCTGCTGGTTCCACACTCCCGGAGCGCAGCTGCTCCTGTGCCACGAGCAGCACCAAATCAACCCTGCCCACAACAGCGGCACCAAACCAACCCTGCCCGCAACAGCGGCACCAAACCAACCCTGCCCACAACAGCGGCACCAAACCAACCCTGCCCGCAACAGCGGCACCAAACCAACCCTGCCCACAACAGCGGCACCAAACCAACCCTGCCCGCAACAGCGGCACCAAACCAACCCTGCCCACAACAGCGGCACCAAACCAACCCTGCCCGCAACAGCGGCACCAAACCAACCCTGCCCACAACAGCGGCACCAAACCAACCCTGCCCGCAACAGCGGCACCAAACCAACCCTGCCCACAACAGCGGCACCAAACCAACCCTGCCCGCAACAGCGGCACCAAACCAACCCTGCCCACAACAGCGGCACCAAACCAACCCTGCCCGCAACAGCGGCACCAAACCAACCCTGCCCACAACAGCGGCACCAAACCAACCCTGCCCGCAACAGCGGCACCAAACCAACCCTGCCCACGACAGCGGCACCAAATCAACCCCTTGCAAATGCCATCAGGGGACTGGAGATGGGAGAGAGCTGGGACCAGAACCCCTGGAAAAGCAACTGGAAGAGTGGGACCAAGAGAAAAGAAAAGCCCACAAAGGCATTGATAGGAAAAGATTTTCCATTTAATACTAGACTCTCTCAGGATTGAGATGCAGGCTTTTTATGCAATTACATCCAATGTTAAAATTGGTAATACATAATTTACAAAGATTAACATCAAAACAATGATCTATTTAGATATGCTTTGTAAAAAGGAAATATATTAGCAGCATTTATTTTCAGCAATCACACAGCCTACACCCATGCAGACTAAGAGTTCATATCTATTTGCAGTAATGTAGTGCTTCCTGGTCTGAAAACAGCGATCCTGGTGACCCTCTGGTCTTCTCATTATTATAAAATAACCCCAAAATAAAAAAAGTCATTAATTTCTACACCAGTAAGAAAAAAGAAGTCTTTGCACTTACCTAACGTTTGATTGTCTAAAAAACATCTCGGTTTAGTCTTTCAACAAAAGAAAGATAAAATGACAGAGCTTAGTGTGGCGCTTCTGTACGCACTTGGGTTCTTAAAAACTTCTTTTTTTTAGTGTTTAACACCATTCGAGACAATGATTTCGGGGTTGGAACTAAAGGAGACAACTCAAGGGGTCGGACATGCGATATTCCTACTACACGCACGAGTATTTTATACTCAGGGCTCCTGGTTCTGTACAGTGCTTCTCTACAGTAAGAAAATATTCCAAACTATTTTCTTAGTTTTTGTTTTTGATTTTTTTTAATAAAATATTTGTGTTTTTTGTGTTTTTTGTGTTTTTTTTTCTCAAAGGGTTTTTTTGCCTTTTTTTTTTCTTTTTTTTGTGTGTTTTTTTTTCTTTTTTGTCATCTTTTTTTGTCCTTTTGAAATCAACACGTAAAAGTTGAATGGAATGAGTCATGTTCCACTAAGAGTAAAATAATTATCATAATAACAAGAATGTACATTAGGACGAGCTTGGTCCATTAAAAAGGAACATGTAACTACTGTATTGCTTTACATCCACGCAGCAGATATATACAACTTGGCACATTAAAAACTGGTTTTCTTCGAAGAACATCTAAAACAGGACTGTATATGCATATGTACGTCTGAAGGACAAAAAAGCAAAGCCATTTCCAAGGGGCAGCGTAGCCGACCCTCCCTCCCTTTGCCCCTCCCTTTGCTCCATGTCCCGGGAGCAGTCGGGGGGTCCTGGGGCAGCCCCGCACGTGGGCACGTTGTGGCTTCATGCAGTGAGCAGTGGGTGCCCGGGTGCTGCTGGCAGGGCCGCGGCTCCCCAGGGCAGAGGGAGGGCGGCGCGGGGTACGCTGGCTCCTCATTTCAGAGAC
>NW_009911595.1:42913-43152 GCF_000696875.1 Nestor notabilis | reverse complement strand
TTTTTCCTGTTTCTTTTGAACAGGTTTTCATTTGCACAACACACGAGACACACGAGAACCACAGCTTATCCAAACCACCAACAGCGATGGTGTCGTCAGGGGCTCGCCTGCTTCCTTTTTCCTGTTTCTTTTGAACAGGTTTTCATTTGCACAACACACGAGACACACGAGAACCACAGCTTATCCAAACCACCAACAGCGATGGTGTCGTCAGGGGCTCGCCTGCTTCCACGACAAAA
>NW_009911595.1:10963-42863 GCF_000696875.1 Nestor notabilis | reverse complement strand
ATCCTACGCCGCAGAACAAGTGCCTTGAGCAGCCAACTCCTGCTTTGCTCCAAGGGGACTTTGGAAGTTGCTCCTTGTCACACACGTGCGCACCGGCCGCTCCACGCTGACCCTGTCGCATCTCCAGGGACGTTTCTCTCTTCTTGGAACTTGTGCAAATCAGAGGCCACGACTTTAGGGCAGCCTTTCACTGGGCCTTCACCCTCCCATCTGGATTTCATTCACTGCCATGGGCCGTGGTGGTGCCGACAGTATCTTGTACAATCACAGGTTAAGTGGTGAACATGGGGAATATCCTCAGAGCGGGTCAGTCCTTTTCCCTCTCACCTCCCCCATTCCTCTCTTTTTTTACCTCCTTTTCTTTTTTTTTCCTCTGAGTGGGAATCTCAAGCAAAAATAAATTAAATTTGACCGTCCTGGACAATAACCACGAGGTTTTTCTCAGTACCTAACATCAATACAAGGCACGCCCAACGACACACACACCATAAGAGCACTGCAGAGCAGGGCAGGGCAACCTGCCAACCCAGACATCTAAGTGCTAACTGTTTGTATATTTGTCAGTTTGCTGCTGCCCTCTTTTCCTTGGCTGGTGCAGAGGAAGTTGGGCTCCTGCCCTCAGTCCTCAGCAGACCTTGTAGCAGACTCCAGACCACAGCTTCCTCTGGTGCCATCACTTCCTGAAGCTGCTCTCTGGGATGGTCAGAGTTCGCCGCCTCAGTTTTCTTCCTGATCCTTCCTCCAGCAAGTAAGTGACATCGATAGCTGCAACAGACCACAGGCTTTTGGTAAGGGAAGGTGACAGCAGTAACAGTTCTCCAACTTCCCTACTCACGGCTCTTTCAAGGATGTTTCCATCCATAGCAATATTCAAAACTCTACTGGACAAGGTGCTGAGCAACCTGATTGAATTTGGAGTTAGCCCTGCCCCGAGTCATGTTTGGACCAGATGCTCTCCAAAGACCCTTCCAACCTAACATGATTCCACGACTACTTCCCATTAACTCCCAGAACACAAAGGAGACTGGAGAGAGCTCATCCTAAGCTTTAAATCAAAACCAGACACATTTAGTCAGTGCAACCACTGCACCCTAATTCTACAGCTTAGACAATGCCTACAGAAGTTACCTAAAACCTAATGGAAAGCTCATGAAAGGTCTAAAGAGACTTTCCAAATTCTCTTCAGTCTCACTCTGTGTCTCTGTTCAGCTTCTGAGCTGAATGAGGGGGGGAATTTGTCTTCAGAGAGTTTTGGTATAAACACAGTGATAGTTGTAGGAAATTTCTCTGGGATTTAGTGGAAATTGCTGCTGTTGCAATAGAAAACATTGCTGCAAAGAAAACTCATCTCAGTAACGTCCACTAGCAATGAATTCAGCCAACCCCATTTATTTTATCTCCGCAGCCTGCAGTGAACTGAAGACAAACCTGCAGAAGAAATGCTTCTGGGTAATCAGAGAGGAAAATCTCACCGTTTTTCCCTGGGATTTTCTCTAAGAGGTTTAGCAGGATTTGATTCAGTCTCTCTCTCTGAATATGCCGCCTTTCCTCTGGAGTGCAGAGCTGCCTCGCGTCCGAGCTGCTTTCTTCCACCTTCTTATCAGCTTCACAGCCCTCACTAGAGGCTGCCTCTTTTTCTGGCTCCTCGAGGGTCGGCATCTCACTTGAAGTTTGCTCTTGGTTTCCCAATACATCCTCCATCAGCGGAAGAGAATCTTCCTCTTGGTTTAAGTCTTTAATCTGTGGTTTGGAGCGGTCTGTTTTCCAGGATGATCTAGCAGGGAAAGAAGGGTTTAACTACCACCGTTTTCCAGACTGAAAGGTCAGTCACTAGTGAGCCAAGGACTTGCCAGCAGCCAGGGGGGGTTCTGGAATCTCAGTCACTTGACTGACTTACGTACATTCAAACCCTTAGTGGAGGAAGGCTGGATGGTCTTGTCCTGGCATTCTGCCATCTCCCACATTCAGCTGCTTCTGCTACCTTTCAAAACAGCTTCCGTACTCATCCTTACCTCCATTATTAAGGAACACTAACACTGCTTCTATATTACATCCTTCCTCACTTGTTCCCTTATTATCTCTTTGAAAGGTTAGAGGATTGCTTTAAATAATTTAAACTTCTTATTTCCACAGCACCCAGGGGAAATGGGTAGGGAAAAGAGTGGACCCTTGACAGACAGGATGATCTCATCTCTTCTCAACGAAAAACCTGGTAGGTAAGACTCACCTGCCTCCATTTCTCTTGTAGTTGTCTGGTACATAATGAGGCTGTAACAACAGTAAAGAGTATGGTTAATACCAAAGAAAATTCACAGTGGAAGAATGTGGTTGTCTATCAAATATTCTGGAAGTAGCAATCCAGGATTCACCTATCTGACACTTTAGAAATGCCAGAGCACTGCTGGCACATCTCACACATCAGGTCAAGTCAAAGGAGAAGGCATCATCCTGCAATAAGGATAAATTACAGCCAGACTTATAATCTGATTCTTCTAAAGAATGAGGTAATAAACCATCATGAGAAAAATCATCGTTGCTTTCTGCACAGCAGAAGATTGGAACCATCTCGAAATTCATGACACAAATCTCGGTGCTTCCAGGAAGGAAGGTGTTGACTTGCAAAAGATTTGCCGTATCTGATACCTCTTGTGCTCAGAGACAAAGCAGTGCTGTGCAGGAGGACATGCACAATGAGGAGTCACTATTCTATGGAAGAGGGGAAAATGAGACTGAAATGAACAGGCACTCAGAGGGAGGATGTGCACGGAAACTAATTCAGGATTTTGCTGCCTGTCTGCTGGTTTTTTGACAAGACATTCATTTCCAGTGATAATTCTATATAAAACAAGTCTGCCATTTGACAGAGCAGGGAAATGGAAACAGGAAAATACTGCTTTTCTGTACTGGGATCACTAGGCAAAGGTACTGTTGAAAACCATTTTTAGAGCAAGTTTATCAAGACCTGGAATAATTACCCCAAAGGAAAGCAAGCCTGCCACAGCCAGCCTCACCAGCTCACATGGGACTGGATGTTGTGTGAGGCTTTAAAACACACCAAATCATTGTACAGTTGCAGAACTGTGACCAAAAAGTGAGTTTTAAGATTTTCTTCACTCAGGAAGTGAAGTTTGTCAGTGTTCAAGGCCAGGTTGGACACAGGGGCTTGGAGCAACCTGCTCTAGTGGAAGGTGGCCCTACCCGTGGCAGGCGGTTGGAACTGGAGGAGCTTTAAGCTCCTTTCCAACCTGACCCAGTCTGTGATTCCATGATTGTGGCTTAAATGAAATTAGCACCTACATTCCAGTCATAAACCTCAATCTCCAAACTCACACATCACTGTTCATTCAATATCTGTTGGCCTTTGAACTGCATATTCTCTCTCTCCAGTCATTTTTTCTTTCCAAGCTTTCTTTCTAGACAACTTTGCCTCCAAACTGCGTACGTTCGTGTGTCAGCTTTCTTTGGTTTCCCAAGCTTCATTCCCAAACACAGAGCTAGGGGCTTTCCAAAAGTATGGCCACTCTTGTAGTAAAAAGGAAGGAAGCCGAGAGAAGAAACACTTACTGAAAAGTCTCTCTTGGGTGTGAGTTTCTTGGGAAAGTGGTCAAAGGCATAGGGCTTGGTGCAGACAGGATAGCGGTTCCGGTGGATCTTGTAGAAGAGATGAGCTGATTTATCCAGGCGGTAATCACAGATATACACATCCTGCTCCTTCACACCTTTTGGCCTCCCTGTGTTTGGAAACAAGAGCAGGGAAAAACCACCAATGAGATTCAAGAGGAAGCTCATGGTACAGCAGAACCACAGCAAGCCATCCACAGCGCCAGAGAGGCATGGGGGCAATCAGAGCTGTTTGGTGGGATGGCAGTTGGAACTAGATGAGCTCTAGGGTCCCTTCCAACTCAAACCAGTCTGGGATTCTATGATTATGAAGAGGAAAGGCAGGTATTATTATGAAGGGAGGTATTATGATTACTTTTATTTCAATTATTAAACTGTTCTTCTCTCAACCCACAAGTTTTACCTTCTGATTCTCCCCATCCCACTGTGGGGTGAGTGAGCAGCTTTGTGGTACTTAGTTGGGGTTAAACCACAGCAGCAGTGGTGCGTTGCACTTCATTTCTCCTTACCTTTGCAGTAGGTGTAGAGGTCAAGAACACAGCACGTTCCCACCACAGCTTCCAAGGGGATAATCTCATACAGGGGCACCCGGAAGAGCTCGTTGTGATAGAACTTGCGAGAAGGGGAATGATGTGTTTCATGTGGACGGAAATAGTGATGACCAAAGGCAAACCGCTCCTCTCTGCAGGGGTGAAGTGAGAGAAAGAGGGACACAGGAGGGAAAAAAGGCAAGAGATTATGTCTGTAAGTCCAGATACAACTTCACTTCAAGCCCTCCACTTCATCTGGAATAGTCTTGCACTTTTGCAATGACCGTGATGAAAAGCAAAGTCACATGAATGTTACACATTCAACTTCAGCCCCTTCAGTAAGTGGAAATACTCCTAGTGTGAGTTTTATGAACACAGCAGACTTACTATGCTGCTGTCACTGGGGAATTTAATCACGTTACAGTGGCTTAGGCAGTGATCATGAGCTGTCAGCATGTATTCTCAGCCTGTTCTAATAGTGAGGAAAGTGCATCAACTGATAGCTCTTATCCCTTGTTTAAACCTCCAAACTTAGATGCTTTTACTTTGCAGTCGTGAAGCACAGAGACATCATGAAGCCTTTGGAACTGACCCATGTTCAGTCCTGCATGTTTAAGCTATGACAAGACTTCTGCAAAATCACTGTGTTTAGCCAGGCAGGTATCTGCAACGTCCCCGATTCAAGAGATGCCTTGAACATACTTCTCATTTTTCCAGAGCTTTTCGATGCGGAATATATCGAGCTTCTCCCTGTTGATGTGGGACAGGAGCCGGTAGGACTGCCGCACGGGGTGGCCATCCGGAGTTCTGCGGCTGTCCCTCATCAGGTAAACACAGTCACCTGGCAATGGGCACAAAACACACACCTGTAAAGAACTTGTCATCAGTCCAGCACCAAAAATAGAGTAAATGCTTTCATTAAAACTAACATGACTTATTATTCCAGCAGAACTCCCAAGAAGATGCTCAACAGCTCAGCAAAGCTCAACGGAACTCAAAGAGGGCTGAACAAAATGACACTCGTGGCAACTAAAGAAGTCTTTCCAAAGTGCAACTCCATAACAGGTCCTCGACTTACTCTTTTTGTTGCATGAGGAAATGAACTCTTTAATTTCTCTGCTCTGCTCTGTGAAATGGCATTAAAAGTGCCCCCAGACTTGACTGCCATTCTCACACTGCAAGCCCTAGAATCCCGCAAAAGGGACAACGAATACACTGTCCTTTTAATTCTCCGCTTCCCTGAAGACTCACCCATTCCCCTCTCGTAAACATACCAGCTGGTTTTACTCATTCAAAAGCAGTTCTCTTAATAATTAAATAGACTTCTTTCTCACCTTGTAAGTTATCTGTAGATGAAATTAAAAACCTAACAAACAGCGAACTGAACTATGTGCTTGTGTAGCTGCCTCCGAAAGACTCAGGGTTTTGAAGCAATGTCCAGAAAGATACACTTCAGGGAACAAACAAGCAATAAGTTGGATGTTTTAATGACCATTCTACACTAAAACACTGAAGGCCTAATAGCCTCCTTTACCTTTACTTCTAAGTGTTAACTACCACAAGTTGGCTCAGCATCTTCCTTCTCTGGCCAGGAGGAGAGCCCTATCTGTGCTAAAGGTAATTACGTTGCTTCATCAACCAGCCTGTGAGAACTCTTACTATGTGTCACTCCCATAATAGTGAAGAGTGCAGCTTTCTACTTGTACGAAGATAAAAGCATTTTAAAGAGGGTGATGTCAGAAATCTCTGTACACTCTGATCTGATGGAAAGCACAGCAGCCACCAGGGTTAGCACATACCTTGGCGCAGCAGCAGATCATCCCGTAATAAGCATATGTAATAGACACAGCCAGGCTGGGCATAGTGGGGACGAGGGATCATGGGCACCTCCTGGATGAAGAAAGAAAAAAGGAAGGAAATGCTGTGATGCTCACCATAATCAGTGCAAAGTTGGGGCTGAAATCCTTCCGCAGAAGTGGACAGAGTTGGCACTTAAGGTGGTTAAATCTAAAGCAGGGAAGCTACACTATAAAGAGAGAATCCCACACTGGCCTGGTCAATCTCAATGAATACAAATGCAAGAGCTGCTTTAGTTTAGTAATGAAGAGGAGATTTCTTCTTACCCTGTTCACTGACCGAGGTTCACACTGCTCACACAAGTAGTGCTCAACATCAGAATTCACCCCCATGCAGTCGCAGTGCTGCCAGACCTAGAAAACCAGACATCCCAGTTAGAAATTCCTGTGACAGATCGTATTGACAACTGGCATTTTCTGAAGAAAATACTAAGGGAAGCAAGCAACCTTCCCAAAGGAAATTCAACATCTCCTTTGAGCTATTTCAGAAGACAGACAAGATCCTCGTGCAAGCGTGTGCCCCAGCTTGTTGAAGTTAATTCTGCTTGCCCAGGGACAGGAGCTGCTGATAGTCTCAGGGAAGTGCTAGCTCCTCTCTGGAGAAATGCAAGTTGCATTTCCTCTCTGGAAACAGACTCTTTCAATTCTTTTGGAGAGGAAGTGAAGGTCTGCAGAAATAATTAATGCTACCAGCTACATGGAACTGCTAGTAAATGTTTCACTGGGTATGGAGAAGAGCACCAGGCTCTGTTTTGTGTTCCCCCTGCCTCACCATGCACTTTTCACACTGGATCATGAGTCCTTCATCTTTGTAAAGGCCACAAATGCATCTGATCACGTCCTCGTCCTTCTCGTGCCCGTTCTCCTTCTCGCAGACCGATGTCTCACTGCTGTCAGCCTCACTTGCTGTTTCTCCCACAATCTCATCAATCTGGGCCGCTGCCTCGTGCCGGGCGCTGTAATACGCCTTCCGCAGGCGGCACACGTCGCGCCCCGTCGGGGATTTCCTGCCATAGTATTTCTGTGTGAAACCAAAGCAAAGAAGCAATCAGACAACAGCAGTGTGAGCAGGAGGTCATGGGGGGATCCTCCCCCTCTGCTCTGCGCTCATGAGACCCCCCTCGCAGCACTGGGTGTAGTTCTGGGGTCCTCCAGCGTAAAGACATGGAGCTCTTGGAGCAAGTCCAGAGGAGGCCATGAGGATGAGCAGGGGCTGGAGCAGCTCCTGTGTGAAGACAGGCTGAGAACATTGGGGATGCTCAGCCTGGAGAAGAGAAGCTGGGCTGGGAAAGAAGAAGCTGCGGGAGAGCTCAGAGCAGCTTCCAGTGTCTGAAGGGGGCTACAAGGGTGCTGGAGAGGGACCTTCATCAGGGACTGGAGTGACAGGACAAGGGGTGATGGGTTCAAACTGACACAGGGGAAGTTCAGGCTGGAGATAAGGAAGAAGCTCTTCCCTGTGAGGGTGCTGAGGCGCTGGCACAGGGTACCCAAGGAAGTGGTAAATGCCCCATCCCTGACAGTGATCAAGGCCAGGCTGGACACAGAGCCTTGGGCAACACGGTCTAGTGTGAGGCATCCCTGCCCATGGCAGGGAGGTTGGAACTGGGTGATCTTAAGGTCCTTTCCTACCCAAACCAGGCTGTGATTCTATGATTCTACGCCTGTTCATCAGAAACAGATCATCACAAGATCTCTTCTTCTGAAATATTTCTCTTCTATTACTGTAAGTCAGCAAGAGCATTAAATGAGGCTACATGCCCACTGCCTCTGCAATAGCTTTAAGGCCAGAGAGCCTCACCTCTGCGTTCCGGAAGACCTTCAGCATGTCCCCATCAAAAGCTTCCACAGTTTTGTAATAGCCAGTCAAGATCTGCTTCTCAATTGTGGCAAGGTCCAGGGGATCAGAGATCTTCTCGTAATAGTCTGCATTTCTAAAATGGAATGTATGCACAGTGTAATTTTCACTAGCAATTCAAAGCTGTGCAAATCCATTATGGAAAACCGTGGGTTGCTCTGGGAAGCAAGTACTTACTTTTTCTTTGGGGGTAGGTTCAGGAGGGGAGCTGCAAGAGCCTGCCTGGAGGAATCTGTAACAGAAACACAGAGTTCAACATTTACTTGAGTGAAACTTCAAAAGACAAGTAACTAACAACACTGAATCTAGGTCAAAAAAAGGCTCTTTTACTATCTGAGGCAGAGGGAATTGAAATGCTTTTGCATTTCTAGAAGTCGGTTGCTGTAATGGGACTGCAAGTATCAAAATGAATGGTATTTCCTTGTAATTCTGTCAGTTGTACCATTTTGCTGAACCACTCAAAAAGCAATTTAAAAGGATAGCAACATCTGCAGATTCTGGTGGCAGAGGAAGGGGTTGAGGATAAAGCAAAGTGATTAAAGTCATTACTGGGAGCAGGAGAAAGGGGGGAAAAAAGGAAGGTTCTTTAACATCCTGAAAGAAACTATTTTTTTCCTAGGATTTGCCATTCAGTCCATTGTTTCAGAGGCTGAGAAAGCCTTCAGGGAGGTTTTGTAAGGAGTGTCACCTTCACCTTTATAGGCTATGATGCTATCACATATTTCCTTAAAGATCTGGGCTAGGCGGGCAGCACGAGCCACTTCAATGTTCTCCTCAGCTGCAGCCAAGCGGCGGGTTCGCACGGAGCGGGCGGTCTGAAGGGCTGAGAACTGGGTCATGAACACATCTGAAAGAGGGCAAAAAGAATGATCCATTCCCAGTGTCTTCTCCCATCCAGCAACTCCCCCAGTTATTAAAACGAATGTGATTTCTAAGCCACTGCAATAGTAAAAGGCTTCAGTTTTATATTCCCAAGTCACCTCTCACTGCTTCGAGCTCATCTAAATGGTTAAGCTGGTTAGCAAAGGATTTTGTGTTGCTGGAACAAATACAGCATGTCACTGGATTCACCCAAAACACTTCCCAACTTCGCCTGTACCTGACAGTGGGACCCAGTCCTGCCTGGCTGTGAAGATTGTGGTCCTACAAAGAGAGAGTGCTATTTTTGGAGCAGGATTAATCCGTTTTTGTCCTGTTCCCATAGCTGTGTGCCAAAAAGCTTTGTTCTCTAAAGACCTGAATTCCACTGAATTATGAGGATAAATGACAATTGTCACAGTCAGCACAACTGTTTCTAGTCTAGGGATACAGAATGCAGTAAACAGCCCTTCTCTGTGAGGGTCCAATCCTGGAAGATGTTAAATATCATCTTCCTCCTCTTCTGATAAAGCACTCTTGATCAACACGAGACATGACAACTTCTACCAGGACTGGAGAGACACGAGGGCTGCTGGGGGAACAGAAACAGATCCAGCAACCACACCAATGGTTTGAGAGTACAAAATTCTCATCCTTAAGCAAACAGCATTAAGTGTTTCAGAGGAAACTGCAGAATCCCATTATGCCAAAACCCCACTGAAACAGCAAAAGAGCTTCTGTCTTACCCTGCCACGTAAAGATAAGGGCATTCATACACAAACATGTCTGTAGGTATTTTTCTCTGTATAGCATTCCCTGTATGTATTATAAAAGGTATGTGGAACTTGTAGTAACTCTACATTTGATTTACACAGAGCTTACTTCAACTCTTCATATAGGTTCTCAAAGCAGCAACCTGAGGAACCTGTGTTGGCCTCACCAGATTTAATGTTCCCATCATCCCGACAGATCCCGTTCCAGCGGTTGTACAGTGATGTGCTGTGGATATTGTCACTGACATGCTTCACTTCCTCTTGCTTCTGTCGAATCTTTTCCCAGTTTCGTACCAAAAATACATGGTGTTTCAGCACAAAATTCCTATGGGAATTTAGAAAAGCATTCAAGAATCATCTTCTTAGTGTAAAATCGATTCCTTAACATGGGGAAGAAGATATTCAGAGGCACTCTGAACTCGGAGGTTCTCTCCTCAGCAGAGAGGAATTCCACCCTAGCTGCTTAGAGGAGAACTAAGGACTGCTTACTCAGACATTTCATGAGGACCTGTCTCACAGAAACAACTCAACATTTGCACAAGGCTCCAATTCTGAGGACAATCCCACTCAAAGAATTCCTTACCTTTCCCTGTTTGACATGGGCTTCATCTGCAGCTGTGGTGTCAGCCTTGTCGGTGCATTCACACTTTCACTGGGTTCCTCTGGGATGTGACCCCTCTGGAAAACACATCATTCTGATAGACAGGAAAAACTGTGCCAAGAACTTGGCAAAGCACTAGAAGTAGCTGCTGAGACAGAACCTGTAGTATTTCTCTACAGTATTTCTCTGAAGTTTACAATATACCAATACAGGGGTTTTGCTCTGATGGCATGAACCCATTTCCTAGCCTTTATTCACCAAAAAAGCTGGGTTTACTACTTACTCTCTTCTTTAGTTTGTGCTTTGACTTCCTTTTCTCTTTTGACCGTCCAGGCCTTCTGTGGGTGCTCACAGGCTGATTGCTTTTGCTTGAAAGTCCATTCATCCGCTGACTTTTACCCCCGATTATTCCTCTGCATTTGTCAAAACCACATTTGCAGAGTTGCTTTGAGAAAGAAAACAGAAATATCCATTTAATATAACCCACAAATCACGTAGATCCTCTCTCAATATTCTAAAGAACCTGCTGTGTCAAATACAACACAAAAGCTGTTGTTAAGCGACCTTCAACTTGACAGAACTGTTTGTCCTGGCTGAGTTTTCTCAAGGCCTTGCACTGGGAGCCTTACCTGTTTCTCAACATTAAAGGAATGAAAATTGTAGTCATAAGTCAGTTCAGTACCAGCAGGCATGTCTTTAAGCGCGTACAATCCAATCCTGTAAACACCATTCACAGACCTGCCGGGAAAACACAGTGAAAGATTCCCAAGAATTACAAGGAAAAGGCTTTGTCCACACAGTGGAAGAGTTAGAGACAGGAAGCAACACTTCTGCTCTGCCCTGGATTATGCTTGTTCTTCATTTGTGCTATTCTTTGTTTCTCTCTCGCAACAAACTTTGGTAGCCAAAAAAGTGAACACTGGATTTACAGAGAGGAGGAAGCTGTGCTTCAAACAGAGAAGCTCCAAATTATATTGGCTGCTGTGGCAGACCTACTTCTCAACCACCATGATTCAGGCCCTCCCCCTAAATCAAAAGCTTACCTTGACCATCAGACCTCATTTCACAACACACACTAAAACGAGCTGCCTCTCCAATACCTTTGCTTCTTTTTTTGTACTGGATTTTCCACTGTAACACTTGATTACTATTGCTTAAATCCACTAGAATTAGCTGGGAATCGCCAGCTTCTCTGCCACCATCTTATCAGAACCATCTGCTACTCACTCTCAGTCACTCACTACAAGTTTCTCAGAAGTGCTTCCTACTAGCCTGGCACTGACTTGCTTCTGATAACACAGTACTGATATGACACAGGATTTGCTGAAATCAGACTACTTCCCTCTTTGCCTCCTTTAAAAACCAGTATTTGAATTGAAGGAAAGAAGAAACACACAAGAGATTATTTTTGGCATTACCCAGGCTTCAAATGTGGAGCAGATTAACAGTATGACAACAACAACGTTGGATTTGCCTTCCCAGTAAACTTAGCTCCTGTCTCCAAACTGTCCAATGCTTGAACACATTACATCACTCCTCTTGTGCAATGCAAGCATCATAGAAATGTTATTTACAGTGTTCAGCTTGATTCCCCTCCCTATTTTTAGATGAGATTCTCTTGATGCTCTGGTTATCTACATGTTAGTCACTGCCATCCCAGTCTTCCAGTAAACACAATATGTTTTTCTTACCATTTCTGCATCTCACAGTTAGGATTACAGCTGTGGTTGATAAAACGAGCCTCATTGCCCATACGATAACTATCTATCACCATTCCACTGTCTAAATTCAGGCAGTAATGATCACTGTGATTATGGTACTGTTCAATCATCCGGTTCCTAGGAAGCAACACAGGAAAGTTATTTGTGATTCTGCTTGTTGCTGCAAAACAGGGAGTAACAAAGTCATAGAGCATTTGAGAATTCTGAGAGAGGGTTCTGAAGGAAAAGCAATGATCATCTTTGATACTTTACAGAACCAGACACCTCGAGATGGAGGAAAACCATTGTTATACCTATTTTTATAAGTCAAGGCCACTGACAGAGCTTGCATTAGAATTTAGAAATTTGCTCTTCTGGAATGCTCCCTTTTGGGTTCTGCAGATTATTTGTCTACATTTCATGGTGATAACCTGTGTATGGAAGAGAAAATGCAAGTATACATTCTTTGGTGTGTATCTGTACGCATGTGTACAACAATCAGCTGCTTTCATTAGCTGGGACCGGACACAATTGCTGGGATGACATCCATGGATTACAGCTTCCTCTTTTTAGCAAGAGAGCAACAAGAGTCAATTGTGTTAGCAGGTATTTCTGTATGAGAAGATTTCATTTGTCTTTTGATGGGTCTCTAAGAGCAAGGACATCCCTCCAATCTCAATTGTCCTGTGATGCCGGGGAATTAAAAGACTACACCTTCTTTCATTCGTTATTAATGCTCCCACTTGCTCTTTTTCATACCCATCTGTAAAAGCTGACCACTCTTCCTGCTCCATTCTGCCCCTCAGTTCTACCTTGCACAGTCCAAATCCTGCACAGTCCTCATAATGACATAAAATTCACATGCACTTGTGGCATTTGGCATTTCTAGAGCAGATGTGGCAGATGATGCATTCCAAATGCTAATCATGCCTCTCTATTTGACTGAGAAAAACTTGGTGGATCGAAAGAGCTCAATTCTAGGCCTGCCTTCTGGTGGCTGTGACCAGAAAAGCATTCTTCCCCCCCTTCCTCTCCCCTTTGTTTCTGCCTAAGGGTTTCCCAGCAATGATAATAGATGCTAAAGTCATTTATTGAGCCCTCCATGCTAAAGCAGCAAATAAATGTTTCTACCTGAATTCTTGCTCACTAACAACTTCGCCCAGATATTCAATGATAAACTGTCCTGCTTTCAGGGGTTCTTTGGTACGAATACCCCATCCTTTCTCCTCAGCCCGGAACCTCTCCAGGCACTGCACCCATTCATGCCTCTGTATCCGCTGATTGCAGCACTGGTCACCACAAGGGCACGTGTTTGGTGAACACTCCGCAAAGATCATCCTAAAATAGAAAGCAAAGAAGTTAAAGGCAGGTGCGTGGCCTACTTTTACACCTATCACACAAAGGGAAAAAGAAATGCCTTTGTTAAACACCCAGCCTGGTTTGGGTTGGAAGGGATCTTAAAGCTCCTCCAGCTCCAACCCCCTGCCACGGGCAGGGACACCTTCCACTAGAGCAGGCTGCTCCAAGCCCCTGTGTCCAACCTGCCCTTGAACACTGCCAGGGATGGGGCAGCCACAAAGAACTAAAATGCTTCTTGTTTACAAGGGATAATACACACAGAGATTCACAACCTGCCCCCCACTGCTATTCAAAGATCAAAATGGAGCTTTTCAAGGCATCTTTCCTCTGAAGAAGGGGGGGGGGGTGTCATACGTGCAGCAGAAGGTTACCCTTCACGCTCTGGAACAAGACTTTAACTCCTGGGGTTGCATCCAGCACAACTCTTTTCTTAACGTATTATTAACTGATGTGAAATATTACATTTATTGAAACAGCCTTCTCATCAATCAACCTCTTTCTAACCTGTTGAGACAGTCCTCCACACAGCCCTTCCCATTGTCATCATCTGGTTTCTTACAGTTGCAGGTGGTGGCCTCATAGCCAGAGAGAGGCTTGACATCCACATAGACATCTGGAGAGAAAAGAAAACAACAAAAAACAAACCCAAACAGGGAAAAGAATTCTTTCCAGGTGAAAACCAAAGTTATTTCTCCACAAGACTTTCATTCCAATTCCATCAAGCAAAAAGGAGGAGATGGCAGTGTCTTTGGGAGGATGAAGAGCATGACAGACAGGAGGGTGTCAGAAATTCCACACTGAACACACTTGAATAATAAGATTTTACTTACTAGAACGGATTTTTTTATAAAGTGGGACATCTGGCTTTTTATACAACTAAAAGGAAGAGAAAGAAAATGTTAATACATTGCAGAAGTGCTTCTGTTAGTCAAAAGAATCATGGAAACTGTGTTCTGTACATAGGGAAGTTTTGTAATCCCTACAAAATACAGCTGCATTCTCTTCTTTAGGCTCACAGTGCATTAGCAAATAGCTCAAAAGAAGTACCTGGGTAACAGCACTCAGGCTAAGGGAGTTAGCTGAGCATTCTGCCTCACAGACTTTATTCTTCCCATACTCTGAACAGAGCAGTGTGGATCACGAGGACAATACTGAAGAGTAATTATTGAAACCTACTTTGGAGAAAGCCTCTTTGGTGGAATTACCATGTGCCAACACATCCTAACAGTTGGACTCAACGATCTTAAGGGTCTTTTCCAACCTAAAGGATTCTGTGACAACTGTGACTACAGGTAGGAGCCAAGAGAAATGCAGATTCATCTTCTAACTAGAGAAACTTCCTCTGCAGATGGAGATGACTGAGGGAAAAGGCAAGTTCAGATCACGTTTCATAACCTCCTATATACTCCAACCTTTCAAACAGGCTTTAAGGAATGATTTCAAATCATTACATATTTCACATACATTTGCTGCATTAACAGCCTTACTGCAGTGACATGTGTGGCCAACAGACACTGAGCAAACTGTGTAACCTGTACAACCACTGTACAAACAAAACTGCTCTGGAAGGAGTTCCCAAATTCCAGGTAGATACAGAAAATGTCATGGAAATAGATCACATATGTATTATTTACGTAACATTGACTAGATAAGATAAGCAGATGCAAGTAATCTGCAATAGACGGCAAGAAGCTGAAATGTCAACCAGGAGCATAACCTGAAGATTCAATTTTGGTGGCATTACAAAGAGTAGCTGGAGCCACAACCACCTGGGGATTTGTCTTGCTCATTTACACGCTTAAGTTACATGTCTCCGAGTGCTCTCTTGCTATAAAGCTGGGGAAAGATTTACCCTCCAGCCTTAAATCCTGTGTTCAATCACTCGGTGGAAACTTCTCGGGGAGAAAACAAAATAGTCCTATTTTTAGGTCTGCCCATATTTAAAGCTCTTTCAAAAGAATGAGGCTGTTAAAGAGTTTCTCTTCTTTCCTCAGCATGAAAATCTCAGCTTGCAAGTGAAAAATAAATTCCACTCTGCTGGGATTGATCCAAGAAAAATAAGGGCTGAGATTTCTCAGCGCTGTTGGCAGCACATCTGAATTCTCCCGAGGCGTGTCTAAAACAAGATCACTGCAGAGAGCAGCCACACACCAAAATAAGAGTCTGCTCCAAAAGGAAAGACTTTTTGCAGCAGAAACCCCTGGGATTGCTATTTTGCAAGAGAGGGAATAATGGAAATTATTCCTATTAAATACATATGCAAATCCTTTTCTTCCTCAGAGTGGCAGCCACAAGAGTATTCACCAACACACGGGGTACAGAAACGGTTTCATGGAAGAGTCAATGCTATTTTCTTTCTAAGACTTCTGATGGTAATCTGGGCAACCCAGGAACTTTGTATCTTGTACCTGATTGTGTTTCCACTGCCAGAGGATGTCGTAAGGCAGCTGGAAGTCGATCCTCTTCTGTCTGAGATACTTTCCTGAAACAAAAAAGGTTTGTCAGTGGCACACACTCAGCTTCCCATATCCCCAAGGGGTGAATGAGCTGCTCGCAGGCCCTGCGCCAGCTTCTGATAGGGCCTCTCCACGCTGGAAAGGCCAAGAGGCAGAAGAGCAGAGTCCTCCCAGAACATTTTGTTTGTCTGGCAAGCCCAGGGAAGAGCCCTGCACAACGCTCCCTTCGACCCTGTCAGCTTTAAACCTTGCCTGCCTGCGAGGAGACTGCTGGCTTAGACAGGAGATGCCCAGTGAGGCTGGTGCAGAGGGAGCTGCCTTCTGCGTTGACGTTGGTGTTACAGATGCCACCAAACTCCAGCAGTCACAGTTCAACTCCCAAGAGCAGGGCCAGGAGCCTGCTGGGGTCACTGAACCTGAGCTACACAAGGGACCAGAGCAAATTAACAACATGAATTCAACTCTGTGCCTCACGGTGGCTTCTGGGCAGGAATCTCACGGCTGACGCTTTTCTGCATCCACATGAGCACAGTGATGTGGCACAAGGACCAAATCTGCCTGCACCATTCATGCAAGCTGGTAAACCACAACGTTGTACTCAAAGAAACCAAACAGGATCCAAGCCTGTTCCTGTGACCTTCACAAAGAGAGACTTAAGAACAAACTCGGGCTTGGCGAACACATTCCTAAACCTTCTGGAAAGACTTCAAGCTGATCTATGTTTTCAGCAGTAACTGACACTCACTTTACAAAGGAGTTACTACTCTCATTGCAGATTTAGACTCTATTCCAAAATTTACTGTCACCCTGAAGCTTTCTCCAAAAGAGGGAAACTGACTCATTACACACTTTGTTAATACGAGACCTGGGGCCTGACACAGGCACTGGGTTAGTCCTGGCCAAGCTTAAAATGTTCTCTCATCATTTTGCTGGACTACAACAAAATGGACTGTATCAAAAGCAGCACAAGCAGCAGGTCATGGGGGGATCCTGTCCCTCTGCTGTGCTCTGGGGAGAGCCCCCCTGCATCCTGTGTCCAGTACTGTGTCACAAAACTGAAGTGAGGAGGGACTAAGGACGAGGTGTCAGCCCCGTGTCTGATTTTCCCAGCTTTTCCAAATGTTAACAAGTGCCTTTCCGTCCCTCCAGCTGGAAGAGGTTTCATGTACATTCACACACATGCCCTCGCCACTGGAAAATAACAACTGTAATGTTTTCCTTCCAATTTACCCCTCAATTACTCTCCATTTTCAATGCTTTATTCATCCATCGCAGGTTCCAGGAAAGAGCTAAATCTGCTGGGAATTTGCTTCCACTTCTATGACCTCAGCAGAGAAACAAAAGGCTCTTTCAGGTGCCCTGGCATCGTGCCTGGATGCATGGAATGTCCCTCCAGCCCCGTCAAGTGGGCACTAGTGCAGTCATGTGGCAGAGAGCTAAACCTGGGAGCTCTGCAGTTAAACCACTCTCCAGCGACCCGATACGGAGTCACTGAAGCAGCTTTAACGTCAGAGTAGGAGCTTGTTTGTGTCTGCTACACAACCAACCACGGGGTGAGGGCCTTGTGGAGAGAGAACAGGAGCATCCTGACAGATGGTTCAGTCACACACCAATTCTGTGACCCAATTTGAAGAGGAACTGAGAAAGGTCATGGGTTTGAGGAACTAAATTACCAGCTTCAGTCCTGAATTTGCACTTACTGGTTCAGCCAGATCTCTGCAACTTCACTGCTACCACCTCCCTGTGAGAGTCAACGTTGTACATGGAGCAAGAAAGTTCAGGTCAAGAAGACAAACCAATGACACGTTTGTATTTGATGGGACAAATATTCCCTCTGAATAATATGGAATTTCCCAAACTAGCCCAGTCTAGAGGAGTAGACTTGTGAGCTCCATCCTGGAACTCTTGAGTTCTACATGCTCATGCCTTAGGTTACGGCACAAGGCAAAGGGAAGCCCTAAACCTCATTTCTGTTCTACCCAAGGCCTCGAAGTCTATTAAGTCCCCAATATTGCCTGCTTAGTTTTTGAGATTTAGCAAATGCTTATAATAGTCTCTGGCTATTCTACTGTAATGTGAGTTTGAAAAGGAGACTATTTATTGTACTGCATTTAAGCAAAAGTATTCTGAAGTTAAAACAGGTTTGAAACTAGACTGGTTCTTTCTAATAGTAAACAAACCCTGAGAACAAAGTTCATGCAGCAAGGGAATAAAAAAGCCTTTTGAGTGAAGCTTTTGCACTGCAGAACACAGGCAGATGAGTGTGACCTTTGGCAAAGCTCCTGTGCTGAAAGACATGAGTAACCTTGCAAAGGGCTACAAGAAGAAAGGAAAAAAAGGGAGACCCTGTGATCCAGAGTAATTCCGTGTCACCCAAGTGTGGTATTTGTTCCCAACAACTCAAACACCCATGAAGTACCCACCAACGTGAATAGGGGCTGGAAACAATCCATGCTCATGCTCTCCAGGAGTATACTCCAGCTTTTCTTTCTTCAGTTGGATGAGGCGGCTCTTGGGACTGTGGAGAACAGTGGCAAAACCCCATCAGGATGAGGAACAGTCATTTGCAACCCCCATCTCTTCTGGTTGAATCATGGCACAAATGGCCAGAACACCAGGCGAGAGAATAACAACAGAAATGGCCCCAGAAAACCTGCTTTCCAGGCTGGTTTCCAAACACACTTATCACACCCATTTCAAGCTTGTGATTTGATTTTTCTCCATAACTGCTATTCAGGCAGCACCTAATGGGACACCATCAACTTTAAATGCCTGGTGGGTGATCTATTTATGTGATGTAATCACAAAAGAAGATCAACAAACCTTATCTGATGTTGCCTGCTCAGTTATCCAGCACGTACAGGTATAGTGCCTGCTCCCCTAAATTGCTAAGAGCAAACATTGTGCTACCCCTTCAGAAGGCTGCTCATCAAGAAAAGCAGGAAAAGAACAGAAGTCAGAGTTAAAAGCAGTGAGACGCCCCCTTTATTGCAGGAAAGAATAGGAATATGAAATCAGAGTGATTGGATGGGCCAGGGAGATGGTGAACCATTAGCTCAATAACCTGCCTTTCTAAACAGCACTTTTTGGCTACTACAACTATGGAAAGAAGAAAGTCAAGTGGTTTATGTGTAGTACTGCAACCCCTGCAGCATTCTGAAGAGACTTCTAAATGTTAAATACAGTCCAGATTAAAATGATACTGAAGCCTATTAAAGTTTACTGAAGCTTTTTAAGGGATTTCTTTTAATAACTGGATATACAACTGAAAGCTGATGCAGTGAAACTTGTACTATTATTCGCTGAATGGAAAACGGAAGTTAATCCTTCCCCCCCCATATTGAGATACAGTTATCAGCAAGTGAAAATCATTACTGAAGGGCAGAAACAGGACTGATGGATGGCAGTAACCTGGGGTTCATACACTCTTCTAACCCTCTGTGGATTTCGGGTACTCATTCCACAAGTATAACAAGTTCCTACGGTTTAGGTAGTGAAAGAAAAGCTGAGGCACACTGCTGAAATGAGGCTCTGCTGAGCTCAGGGTTGCACATACACTTCCTCAAACAACTCTCCTTTGATCGAGTTATATGGCGAGGCTTTAGTTATTATCATACATTTGCATTTAACTTAGTATCTCCAGGTGGACACACGGCCATTCCTAGTCAAAAAGCTGAGCTCTTGGCCAGAAGCTCTTCCCTGGGAGGGTGCTGAGGCGCCGGCACAGGGTGCCCAGAGAAGCTGTGGCTGCCCCATCCCTGGCAGTGTTCAAGGCCAGGTTGGACACAGGGGCTTGGAGCAACCTGCTCTAGTGGAAGGTGTCCCTGCCCGGGGCAGGGGTTGGAGCTGGAGGAGCTTTAAGGTCCCTTCAACCCAAACCGCTCCATGATTACGAAGAGAAAATGGGAAGGTATTTTGCAAAGGCAAAGTGTGAACCTCCATTTCTAAGAGGCAAATCCTTAAACTAAAGGCATGAAAAAAAAAAGGAAAAACATTCAGTGAAAAGGTGACTTAATTCAAGCCAAATGTGCTCCTTTTAACACCCACATATTCACTGTAAAGGAAGGCAATGGAAAAATAAATGATGGTAAATAAGCTGCAAGGAGGAAAGCAGAGTGGAAAGGAAATGCAGAAGGCAATTATCTAAACCCACAAATAGCTCATGAATTCCTTCAGGCACTGCAGACACACCCGTGTGAGACCCAGCCACAAAGAACACTGGGGAAAGCACCTACACTGCTTCCCTTCTAAACACAGCAGTGAAGAGTTCTGAGAGGCATGTAAAAACTCTCACAACAAGTCACTGAGCTGAACAAAGGCCACCAATACTTCAGGGACTTCCGAGGGAAAGGCTGAGATGTCAAAATAAAGCACAATTCTTCATTAAAAGGAATCTACTCAGTCGAGTAGGAACAATACACGGTTCTAGAAACATCACCACTGTGCAGAACACACCTCATGAATTAAAAAAGGCCTCTCCACACTACCTGTAAAAGGTCTGTATTAGCAGGTGCACGTGTTCCCACTGGGAAGGTGAGGAGCTATTTTAGGCTGGGGTTTCTCAGCAGGCAATCAAGGTTCTGGTTTTGTGTTCAGCTACTATCTTTATGAGAAGACTCCGCTGCACTCTCTCCTTGCACTTTGCTGTAGTCCAAGTGGCACTAACATGACCCTGACCAGTGCCTCGGGAGGTTTCCACCCTCATGGCTGCCCACGGAGCCCACAGACCCACTTACACCCAGCCCTGCCTGGCCTGTGTGGTGTGGGGGCACCCACCTCCAGCCCAGCCACTGCCACGGGAGCTGTGGATCCGGTGGTGGCTCAGCCATGCTCTGGCTTCCTGGCTCGAGCCTGGACCTGCCTGGCAAGGGTGGACTGTGTCTGACCCTGGTTACCATCACTAGAGCCGGCCCTGACCCGTACACTGACTTCCCCTTGAACCTTGGCTTGCCCTGGCACACTGGGCTCCTGGCTGCTGTGTGACTGCACACGTGGGGCTGCTCGGAGCCAGTGCTGCTCGTGCCAGTTTTTAACTGAGCTGGAACACCTGCAGATGGTGCAGCAACAGGAATTTCCAGGACTAAGCCTAAGTCCTTGCAGCCTCCCAGGATCAAGGACAAGTACCTTGGCTCATTTTCATACCATGCTCTTTAAGGTGTTTCCCTCTGTAAGCAGATATAATGATTATTGCAGCTGAAAAGCAAAAGATCTCTCCCGAGAACAGAGAGATGGATTTACTGGATACAGGGATTAACACTTAACTGTACCATCACTAGAGGGTGCCCTACGATTAGAGTTGCATTTATGTTCTCCACCAAGATCCTGGTTTTAGACTCCTACAGCAGGAAGTGATATAAATTCTGGGATAACAACATTAACTTCTGCTCTCCTCTTGCAATGGCAGATGTCTGACTGTGCAGGAGAACTGGAACAGCAAGTTAAATCGCTAGAAAACTGAATTATACAGAAGTGACTCTTGTTCTGCTGATTTAGTTTGCTGAACCAACTCAGTGAGGAAGTGACGCGGTGCTAGCACGGAAGGACGGTGGGATCAGCCCTTCAAGCTGCAGCTTATCACAAACATCAGTATCAGTGCAAGGGAAGAACTCAGCATGGGGAGCAGCAGGCAAAGGGAAAGACCAAATCAGATCCCTTTAAGCTTCAAGGGAAGTGCAACACAAAATGTGATGGGAGAGGGAGGATTATAAGTAGATTGTAAGAAGGCTTTGTCATGGCCTCCTCCAGGGTGTGAACTTGAGTCCATCATCAGCCACAATACCCACCTACTAGTGGTCTGTGGAACATTTTAAGTGGTCAACAGTGTGGTAAGAAGGTACCAGAGTTTCTCTTTTTTAATCTGTCAGATCACATTAAAAGAGAACTGCAAATTCTTGACGTCAACACACTTGTGCAAATGGCTGCAGGAATGTAACTACAAGCAGAAGCAGAAGCGGGCTGGTTATCAGAAGTGGGAGATGGGCACCTCCTAAGGCACCCAAGGTTTGACCCAACCACTGATGAGAAAATCAAAGGCGGCTGGATTTTTACTCTAAACATCTCACAGAAAATGAAGATGAGTTTCACTGCCTGTGAAGTGAACAGGGCATGTACCTGAAATTCTCTCACCCAAAGGATGACCAGTTGTCATCATTCAGTCAATACAAATAGAAACCTAATGGCTCCTCTCACGTAGACACTGCCCTCAGGACCTGAACACCTCAAGCTCCCCCAGAACTTTTGCTGCCATCAGCACCAAGACTGTTGAATGCTGCCTCTTCCCTTCCTAACCTGAACCACTTTCAGACTGCTCGAGACTGGGGCTACGTTTTAAATCTTCACTGGCTCAGATTCTGAGAATTATCATGCATTAATTTTTTCACAGCCTTGAATTAAGTTGGTGGTTTTATTTCAGCTACTGAGTAGTGGCAGCTCTGTACGGTTCTAGGTGAAAGGAGACAGTTTCCACTGGCATATCAGCAGCTTTGCAGTGGTGTTACTTACTCTGTGGTTTTGTACACATCAGAGTAGAGCCCTGCCTTCTGGTACTTCTTCTTTGGGGGTCGAGGGGCTTTTTTCTCACGCTGGGCTAGAGCTGGCAAAGGCTGTTCAGTGTTTTCAGATGCAGGTGGTTTCCCAAGGGCATCCTGTGGACTGGGAGGTTCAGCTGCTGGCTCAGAGAAACTGGAAGAAAAAGGAAAGACTGAAGATTCTCTCACCGCAGTTCATGGTTCCTCTCTAGCATCCAGCCAGCAGAAAAAGCAACGTCCCTGCTTCTGAATTAGTAGATGCCACTGCTAGTTACAAAAATGTAATTCAGTGATCAGGATCAAGTGGTGGTTAAGCGTAATCGTAAGAAATGTAGGATCTTTTTATAGTAGTGTTATTAATAATTACATGAAGAATGTTGTTTGTACTCATAACATTTATCCCTTGGAGTCTCAGCTGAGAGAAGGTTCCAGACACAGTCTGTGAATCTAAATGCCTACATTACAGTATTCATTCCTGAAACACAAATAAGGTGGTTATTTTTCAGAACTATTCTAAAAACACACAGAGGAAGACTTATGGAAGAGTTCGATCTGTTTGTATTGATCGTTCTGGGGATAAGCATGTGAAAACTAGACCAGAGGTAGCTTTCCGGTGTGATCCTTTACTAGCCACTGGTTGCGGAGGTGCACACCTTAACTCCTCCTTGCTGCTTTGGTTTTACTCTTTATTTGCTGTATATCAACTGATCTCGCCTTATGTTCTGTGTTGATTCACAAGTATTTGTTTGCAGTGCATATGAGTATCACTCTAAGATCCCCATGGTGCACGTAACTCTCTCAATCCCTTATTCCAACAGGATGAAGGAACAATCTTTGCTAAGGTACCTCATCAGGAAATTTGTTACCAACTCATTAAAAGTATTCCTCACCAAGACAACCATAAAGCTTGCTTCCCTTAAGGCACAAGCACAAAACCAACAGGTTTAGATTACCTGAGATTCCATCCCATCTTGGGGTGTTCAGTAACTCAGGAAGACCCTAAAGCACGCTTAACACTGACATGTTAGTTTCCTCTACACTGAAAAGCAAGTGTAACAAGCAGAGCTCATTACAGCAGGATTCTTTCATGGACTGAACTGATATAAAATCAACAACTATCCTGATGGTACAAAACTGTAAGGGAATTACCTCTTATTGCTCTCCTGTTCATCTTCTGGCAAAGGCTTTTGGCGTTTCCTGGCCTGCTCCTCTGCAAGCCACCTCTTCCTCTTCCAGCCTTTCCGGTGATCTGTATTCAAGTTCACGCTCTGCACCACAGCTTCAATCACATCTGTGATGGTGTCAGGTCCCAGGTGTAAGGGGCTGCTGCTTTCTTCTCTCTTCTCTAGCTCCTGGCTGACCAGTCGAGCTGCCTGGAAAGCCTGCATTGAGACGACAGCCTGGAGCGGGTACTTCCGAGGCCTCCCAGGCCTGCGCTTCACAAAGTTATTCCCTGTCCGTGCCTGCCTCTGCAGCTTTTTGGCTTTCAGGATCTTATTGACGTGGTCCAGATTTTTTTTTGTTGCCAAGATCTTGTTATAATTGCACATTTTCCTCGCTTGTCGCTGCATGGCTTCAACCACGCTCCTCTTGAGGTGCCGCGGGGAGTAGCTGTTTGGTAGCCTGTCCGACAGAAGCGAGATGCTATCGCTGCAGGAGCTGCTGGGAATTGCTGGAGCTACAAGGCTGTCCTGTTTCCCCAGCCCTCTCTCCCGGTTGTGGTTTCGAGCAGGACTAGCTGACGGTGGAACAGACACATTTGCCATGACTGCTTCTAAGGTTTTGTCCAAAGTAGCCTGGCCTTCGTGCTGTGCCATGCGCTGCAGCAGGGTATCCACTGGATCATCAGCACTTGCCAGCCTTCCTCCCCGTGCAGGTATCACTGAAACACAAATACACACACACTGAGAGACCTGAGATACAGCCATGTGAGCCTGGAATGAAAACAGTACAGCTGGGTAGGCTGACAGGCTTTTACATCCTCTAATGGCCGAGAAGACACCAGATTCTGGAACAGAAGCTCTAATGGGGAAGGGACCCAGTGATGCAGAAATGCAAAATCTACATTTTAGATCAGCTTTAACACACATTTATTCTCTCTTTAGTCACACACAGTCCCCATTTCTTAGAGCTGCAAAAAAAAGAGAGTTTCCAGGTCCACCATATAGATTATGCTGTATCAAAAAAGGAGTTTGTTCCACACCAAGAGCTTCCCAAAACTGGTTCTTGGTGATAGCATTTAATGAGAAGAAGCCCTGTTTTTTCTGGAATAAAACAGATGCTGCCTTCTCCTAAACAGATCACAATTGCATATTAACATTTACAGAATGTTACTGCTCCTTGGGGCCAGTTAGTTAGATTAGACCTACTTAAAGCAGTGGGTCTGAGGCTGCAGACTGAAGAGCGTGTGCTCGTGCAAAGGTAACTGGTAAGGGGAAGGCAACAGAGTGTTTCTATAAAAGGGCGTCTGTGATTTGACAGGAGGGAGATGATGCATTAGCTGACAAGAGAAAGCACAAATAGCTGCAGAGAGTGCACGACTTAGACAAGGAGGTTTTAAATCCTAAAATCCTCCTGTGAGCAACATTCTTCCTACAGGTTGGAAAAGGAACGCAGAAACATACTTATTTGTCAGGTTGGTGCTGTAAGCACTTGGAAAACCCAGGAACCTGAGCAGCTCTGGGAGAAGTGGAAGGATTTACACTTCCAGCTTTCAATTTGAGATCAGATTATAAAGAGAATTTACCCTTTGTTTTCTTCTGCTCTTTAAAT
This sequence comes from Nestor notabilis, assembly GCF_000696875.1. Classification (NCBI taxonomy): domain Eukaryota; kingdom Metazoa; phylum Chordata; class Aves; order Psittaciformes; family Psittacidae; genus Nestor; species Nestor notabilis. Next base: position 17,955 of record NW_009911595.1, on the reverse strand, counting down.
ACACGTGGGGATGGAGCTGAGGGTTCCTCACAGAAACACCATCAGTTTAGCACCGTGAGCTCTATAAACACCTGCCCCATCCAACGACAACCAAACTCTCCACCACATTTAGGCACCAAGTCTAATGGATGCCCTTGAACTAGTGCTTCTGTTTGGAATCTGATCCAAAAGGCTGGGACAACTGAAGGCTGTGATCTCCAAACCAGCTGCAGCCCTGGTGGGGCACACTCGCAGCCCTCAGGAACAAAGCAGCTCTCTGACAAACACACTGAAATCCCACATGCATTCCAGATCCACGGAAATCCTAACAAAGACTCATCTTTTCAGCTGCATCATCAGTTCCATGACTTTGAAGTTGATAAACTTGTGATTCCTTCCATTCCTCTGCTCTCCTGCACAAAATCTGCCTGAACTTTTAACACCTTCCTATCCACAGATGGACACTGCCTGCAGCTGCCCCTTTCAGACGTGTAGAACTAAGCTGACAGGACAGAGAGGAAAAGAGAAAACACTTCCTCACTGTGAGGACTTTCTGATTAAAGCTGATTAAAGCATCTGTTACAACTATCTGTTTAGAGGGAGGAGGAAATAGCAGTTTTGGCATGTTCTTCCTATATGGAAATCATAACTAGTTGTGGAAGTACCAAGCCTTAGGATGTTTATTACAAATTGGTGCCTAAGAATGTCTGAATTCTGTTAACAGGACCTCCTTGCAAAAGAAAGCTCAGAACACATCAGGAGTACCTTGCCCTAGGGTCATTCACGACTGGGATGAGCTGCCTGTCATCCTCCATCCCTTTAGCAGGATTCTCACATGCTACCAAGAGAACATAACAGCAGAGCCCACCTTGATCCTAACAGTTATCTACCCAAGAGGAGAAAACTGTCTGCTTTCAGAACAGCACAGAAGTCAAGCTCTTCCCCGTGGAGGAATTAATCTATTCATCTAATCCACTGATTAACTGGAGAGACACAGGCCTTGCTAGCATTAAAGCAACTGAGCTTCATGAAGACTAAGTGAGGAGCCAGACTCCATTCTGGCATAGTTATGCTGCTGCTTCTGGAAGCACCAGCTCAAGTTGCCCTATTCTACAACCCAATTTGCAGCATTTGTGTCCTAAAATGCAAGTGGAAAACCTCCCTATCTCCACGAACATATTGCTGCTCCTAAGTTGCCCCAGCAATGCTGTCTGAGCTGTCTGTAGTAGCATCGGTCTTCCTATAGCAGTGGTCCCAAAAATAAGGCCCCGAAACATGACTTGCCTGTAGAAGATGTGCTCTCAGATGTGGATCTCTTTCTGGAAGGGCTGCAGTTTGTGCTCTCTGATTGCCTGTGGGAAGGTTTGTCCTGTGTTGGCAAAGTGCCTGAAAAACAGATCAGGGAAGAGAAAAGCACAAAAAGAATCGTTTCAGTCTGGCAGTGCCAATACAACATGTTGTAGATGCTGAACAGTCAAACTAAGGTTCCTCTGGTTTAGCTTTAGGAACATTTGCTCGCTATGATGCACGCAGGTGGAGAAGGACAGAAATGGACCATCAAGAAGGAATTTCTCGTAGGCTAATGGCACGGGTAGGACAGTAAACAAGCCAGGAGGAAAAGCCACTTGATCTCATCAGAGCCCTAGCTTTTATGTAAGAAAAGAAACCAACCCCTCTGTGTTGCTACTTCAGAGGAAGCCCTCAGCTTCGTTCCTCTGCAGGTTATCTCCACCAACCACTCTGCTCAGTCACCTACAGCAGGTCACTGCCGGGCCACCACGGCCAACCTGGCTGGGAACCCTGCCAGGGAGGGGGCAGCCACAGCTCCTCTGGGCACCCTGTGCCAGCGCCTCAGCACCCTCACAGGGAAGAGCATCTCAATCTCCCCTCAGGCAGGTTCAAGCCATTCCCCTTGTCCTGTCCCTCCATCCCTTGTCCAAAGCCCCTCTCCAGGTTTCTTGCAGCCCCTTTAGGTACTCTTTAAGGTCTCCCCTTACATCATATCAAAAACATCCGGCCACTTCCAACTGCCCTTAACATAAAGCAGCAAAACATAAATCCTCAAATGCCAAAACAGAGAGAAAAACCCTTCCATACATAAGTAGCCAGAGCAGGGAGGGGGCAGGAGGCACCAGAACAGGGGTATCACCAGAAAAGCAGGAACACAGAGTTAAGCAGAGTGAGGAGGTTTTACTCATTCCTGGTAGCTGGTTGGCTTGGCTCCTGGTCTTTGAAACATCAGTTACAAGTGGTTTTGGGCAAATGATTTCAATTTCAAGGGAGAAATTTAGGTAGGCAAGTATGGGAGGGAGGAGAAGCCATCAAACTGCCTTTACACATCAGAAGTAAGCAAGTAAGAGCACAAGCCACACTTCTGCCTTTCGGAGGTCAACTGTGCTAGCAACAATTACAACAGAAGAGGATCAAAAGTCAAAGTTATTCCCACAAACATCTGTAAGAATCAAGTACAGCCTGAAGTGACACTTAAGCCAGTAGGAATAAGCAGGAATAGCTTCTTCAAGTCCTAAATTTCACGAGATCTGGTTTTTCCTGACTCTTATGCACATGGCAAAGCTCACAGTTCCGGAGTGGAGGTCTTTGCCTTCAACAGCATCACTGCTCAGTCAGTTGTGCTTCAGCTTTGGCTGAGGCTATGAAGAAAGGAGTCATGACAAGGTTTTATCTTAGGCATTCCCAGCAGCATTTAGCAACTGTTCTGAGGTACTGCTGGAGGCCTCAGGTCAGGGATTCCAAAGCTACACTGTAGCAGAGATGATCAAACTAACTAAAACTGAATTCCAAAAGGAAAAGGAAACAGTTTCTGAACTGGAAATGTCATTCACAATGAGCACCAAGAGCTGGGATAAAGCAACTCAACCGAACTTCACCCCAGAGAGAAATGCAGCTCTTAAAGGCTCAAAATCAGGAGAAATTTTAACTCATTTCACCAGAAGGTTACAATTGGAAGGAAAAAGAAGAGACCTTTCCACGAGAAAGCATCCTCAGCATAACTTCACATACTGCTGTGCCAAAGCAAGAGGAATCTGCCGGGTAGAGGTACTGCCACACTCCCCAGCAGCTCTGGAGGAGACACTCTCCTAGTCTGTACCAACTGCTGCACAGAGCAGAGTTCAACAGGACACAGACCTCCCGAGCGAGAGCAAGAGCAGGGCTGGAAGTCAGGCCAGGAGGGTCCCTCCCCAGGCAGGGCCGGCCCTGCCCTCCTGCTCTAGCACGTTCGGTCCAACACAAACCAGCAAGGCCCAGGAAAGCACAGACCGAGTCCTTACCTGTGAGCGGCTGGAGGGCCTTCTCCAGGGAAGGCAGCGGCTCCTTCCGGAGGGGCCGGGAGAGGGGGGGCTCCTGCGCGCCGAACAGGCCGGGGCTCTCGGGCAGCTTTTTACGTCCATTGGCGCCGGCGGAGCCGGGGCCCCTGCAGCTGCCTATTGCACTTGTGAAAAGGTTCGTGTGCTCGTCGCTGCTGCCTGGCTCCGAGCTGGGGGTGAACCCCCCCAGGGACAGCCCCGGGGGGGTTTCTGCACAGTCTATCTGCAGCGGGGTCTGCAGGCCCAGCGCTAAGGAATTGGGCTCCGAAGGCTCTCTCCTGACCCACTGCTCGTCTCTGCTTAGCAAACCCTTGGAAGGTGAAAGGTGTGGACAAGACATGTGACATCTGTGTTTCTCTTTGTGTTTGTACCTCTCCCCAACAGCCTCCTTCCCAAACCTGTAGCGCTTCAGGGACTCCAGAACTGTTCGAGAAGAGCTATTGGCAGTTATAGTGTCCATGGAAACCTGGGGCTGCTCGGAAGAACGATGCTCTCTGTGTTTATGGCGATGCCTGTGCTTATGCTCCAGCATCCAGCCATAAGCCATCTCGGGTGGAACGCTGGGGTACGTACTCATTGACAAGAGCGGAGTCCTGCTCGTGGTGAGGAAAGCCTCCTGGCGTAGAAGTTTATGCTTCTTCTTGTGGTATTTGGTGGGATTGAGAAGCAGATGGCCTGTATGCATGTACGAAGGTGGTGGCAAGGGGGTAGTAAAAGAAGGAGAAGGCGGAGGAGGATAAAGAGTTGGAGGGTACCTTCCATAATAACCTAAGCCGATGGGGGCAGCTGCAAGGGGAGAGGGAGAGTAAGGCATGCCGTAAGAGGGGTAGAACCCGGTACTGGAGAGAGGAAAGCTCAGGCTATGCATAAAGGGCATTTCTGCCATCGCCTCCCGCATTTTGGGAGGCCTGCCTCTCTTCTTCTTTAAATCAGGTTTTCTAATGTAGTGCAAAGGATCTAAAGGAAAAGTAGGATGGGTATAGAAACTATTGAAGTTTATCCTAAAAATGGTAGGCAGCAAATCTCGGGGTATAAAATGGTGACTTCGGTGGGTTATTCTGATTTCACTCAGCCGGCTTATCAGCTCCTCTAACTCGGCGAGGAAATCTGGGTCCTGCCTCCCCCGAAGCTGAGGGTACTTCTTTTTCCTTTTTCGCTTCTGCCTCTTCATTTTGTCATAACTAAGGTAGTCGTGGCTGCGGCGCTTGCACTTGTGCTTGTGCTTCTCTTTCAGGTTACTTAGAACAGTGGAAGTTTCGGGTGGGATGAGGGAAACGTGGTCGAACGAATGCCTCTTCTTCTTCTGGCCGCAGAACTTCTCCGCTCGGTCCGAGGTGCTGTTGTTGTCTGTCCCTATCCCGCTGTCGCTGGGGATCGTCTCGTCGCTGTGGGACTCGCTCACAGGGGAAGGGGTGGCTTCCTTCAGCGAGGTCAGCTCACTCAGGTGAGAAGGAGAGTTTGGCAGCAGCGTAGGTGGAGACAACCTCCTCCTGCCCTTAGCAGCCTTTTTCATGGCGAGGGTCTGAACGACACCGCCCTGCCTGGAGTGGATGTGTAAGTACGGCACCGAGCTGGGCTCGATAAACCCGGCGTCGCTGCTCACGGGGCTCTGTCCCCCGCTCACTGCGGAAGACTGGGAGCAAACTGGAGACGGAAGGATCTCAGAACTGTTACCTGCTGAAGGCAGCAAGTGGGGAAGAACTTGTCCCAGTGAGGTACCGGGAGCTTGTTGAGCAGACTTCTCCAGAACTGTCAAACTGGCCGAGCTGCTGGTTAAAATACCATTGAGGACAGCTTTAGGTTTCCTTCCTCTCCTTTTTCCTATATAAATCGTTCCTTTCTTGCTGACATTTATTTGCTGGCCTAATTTGGAGCCGAACGTGGCAGCAAGAGTGGACACGGTGTTGTGGAGTTTAGATTGCACTTTCCCTTTGTTATTTGGTTCCACTGTACTCGACAGAATCTGATTCAGGAGCTTCTTTCGCTTCAGAGTTTTCATCTTATTTATTTTCCGAATGATGGTTTTCATCAACTGCCCATTATTTCTCTTGGCAACTTTTCGGTCTGAGTCCGCTTCCAAATCACTCATGCTACAAAGAGCAGGCTTTTGGACTTCCTCTGGCCCTCGGAGCTGGTCCTTTCTCTCAAAGAAGTCCCCAGCTCGATGCTGGTCGCCTTCGGAACCCATCTTGCTCGAGTTCTCTGTGCCAACAAAAGGAGCCACAGAAAGAATCGGTGGCTTCATTTTAATCGAGGACCTGATCTGTCTTTTAGGCCTCCCTCTCTTTTTAGGAAAAGGTTGTCCTGGTAAGCTCTGTTTTAAGGAGGGAATTTCTACTTCAGGTTGCAAGATTGGCGGTTCTTGCTCCTCTTTCGACTGCACTGAGAAGACTTTTGATGCTGGGATCTTTAGAGTTCTTTTGGGGGGACCTTCGAGCTCTGGCATCTCCTTGGATTTAGGTCTTCCTCTTTTGGGTTTATACATGTCAGGTAAGAAATCATCTGACATACACAAACTAGAGGGTTTGTGAGTGCTGTAGAACTTCGGAGTTTGCTTGTCAGTCTCAGCTAAGAGTGCAAGAGACTGTCCATTAGCTTCATTCAGTTTTGGCAGCTGATGTTTGACAAAGTCGTGCTCCACAAACGAAGATGTTCCTATGTTCTTCAAGAATTTGGCCTGCTCCAAATTACTGCCTGACAGTGCACTGTAGGAAATGTTCTTAAAAAGCTCTGACCTTTCTAGATCTAGACCCTTTGGAGGCCGACACGTGTTTCTTGACACCACTTTAGTCCACCGTGGTTTCCTTCCTTTTCTTTTCTTTAAAGGTTTTGATTGCTGAGTAGTGCTCAGAGTCTTGGCTCCTTGGCAGGATTTCTCCGATGCAGCTATCGCACCGATCTTTAGGAACTGCTTGCTACTAAACAAGCTTGTGAAACTAACTACTGAAGGGGTGACAGTAGCATGAATGCTCGTTTCAGCTGCCAAAATGGGCTTTTTCCCTGTAGAAGGACTAGTTCTTGAAGTTTCTATGTAAGTAGCTTTTGAATCGTTTAAGTCTTTCTCAGCACCTTTAAAATCGGTGCTCAGAGTGTGGCTCAATGTTCTGTTTATATTCAGAAGTGCACTGTCAGAGGAAAACTGAGTTTTGCCAATCTGATCTGAAATCCCTTCTAAGAGATCTGCTGTGGAACTTAAATGCAATGAGCTCGATGCTAACTGGGAAGATGTTGTTGAGAGGCTCCTGTTTAAGGTGGTAACAGACACTGTGGGTGAAGGCGATGGGAGATTGCCCTCTCCTACTGCACTAAAGGGGGACTTTGCTGTCGATACATCTGAAGCACCTCCTGTTCTGAAGTCTGGTGAAGTGCAATATACAGGAGGCTGTTTTTCATGCTTAGAAGTTTCATAAATCCCTTTCTCACTGGTTGAGTAAGCATCCTGCGGCATGCAGACTCCTTCACTAAACATCTCTTTGCCTACATCTGCAATTTCCTTCCGGATTGAGAATTTTTCCAAGATGCTTTCTTTATTCTGTCTTATAACATGCTTCTCAAATGTTTTGCTAGTAGTATTTTCCCTCACTACATCTGTAGTCTCATGGCTTTCAAGGCTACTGAGGTTTGAATTGCAAGGAAGTTTAAAGGGCTCCGAGGCAGGCAGGAGAGAGTCTGCTTTCAGACTTCCAG
>NW_009911595.1:0-10932 GCF_000696875.1 Nestor notabilis | reverse complement strand
CCTAACCAACTGGACTGCCAATTACTGCTGGCTTCTTTCCAGAGTCCTTGCTAACCAATCCCACTGGACTGCTAATTCCTGGCATCTTCCTCCCAGAATCCTTGTTAACTGGTCCCACTGGGCTGCCAATTCCTGGTGTCTTCCTTCCAGAGTCTTTGTTGGTTGGAACTGTCGTACTGCCAGTCCCTGGCATCTTTCTCCCAGAATCCTTGTTAACCAATCCTGTAGGACTAGTTATTCCCAGCAACTTCTTCCCAGCATCCTTGTTAATCAATCCTGCTGGAGTGCCAATCCCTAATGGCTTCTTGACAGACTCCTTATTAGTCAATGCAGTTGGAGTGCCAATACCCTGAAGTTTCCTCCCAACATCTTTGCTGATTAATCCAACTGCAGAGCTGGTCACTGGCTGCTTCTTTCCAGAGTCCTTGCTCCCTACCCCAGCCGGAGTGCTGATCCCTGGTGGCCTCTTCCCAGAGTCCTTGTTAACCAATCCAACCAGTGGGCCAAGCCCCTGTGACTTCTTCCCAGAGTCTTTGTTAACCAATATGGCTGCACTCCCAATCCCTAATGGCTTCTTCCCTGAGTCCTTGTTAACCAACCCAACAGCAATCCCAGATCCTGGCAATTTCTTTACCAAATCTTTACTAACTAACCCACTTGCAGTTAGAGTTCCTGGTAGCTTCTTCCCAGAGTCTTTAACCAAACCAGATGCAGTTCCACTTCCGGGCTTCTTCTGCTTTGTTTTGGAAGACTTTGAGGGAGGACAAGTTGCAATAAGTTGAGCCAATTTCTCTGTTACAGTTGTTGCTCCGTTAATCTGTGTTCTATCCTTTAAGTCAGAATTATGGCTACTGATAAGAGTCGGAGGAGATGACTTTATATAATCTGTCATTTCAGAGTGCAATGGGGAAACTTTCTTAGGTAAAGGATTTGTTTCTACTTGTATACCTTCTTCCACATGTAATTCAACTGTTGCAACTTCTCCAGCTTTCTTGTAGGACTTTGAAGCATCCTAGAAGTTAATAAAAAAATAACCTTTAGGAACAGAGCAGAAAGTCCCTGAGCAACACAGTGTCTTTTTTATGTTGAGATGATTAATGCCTGGTCTCGGTACAGGGGATCTACATAAACACACATGATCATATTCATTCGAAAACAAGTATGTTTCAATGGACATGGGAAGGCATTTCTGATGTTAAGGAAACCCAGACTTACTCCTGGTCCTCAAATGTAGGGACAAGCCAAGGGGAATGGCTTGAACCTGCCAGAGGGGAGACTGAGATGAGCTCTGAGGCAGAAGCTCTTCCCTGTGAGGGTGCTGAGGCGCTGGCACAGGGTGCCCAGAGAAGCTGTGGCTGCCCCATCCCTGGCAGTGTTCAAGGCCAGGTTGGACACAGGGGCTTGGAGCAACCTGCTTTAGTGGAAGGTGTCCCTGCCCAGGGCAGGGGTTGGAGCTGGATGATCTTAAGGTCCTTTCCAACCCAAACCAGGCTGGGATTCTACAATTCCGTATCTCCTATCAAGCCTGGTGTGAAATCCACACTTCTCACACTAGAAACAAATGAGGAAGTGCAAAGTAGTCTCAGCTTCCAAAAGCTGAAGTAAAAGAAACCAGTTTGTTACTGAAAATGTTGCCTGTTAATTCTCTAGAGCTACCAGCCAGCAAGGAGGATTTTTCCATGCACACACACATTAACATGTAGCTCCTGTACCTCTGGCCAGGGCACAGGCTCCAGTTCAAATGAGCATCCTGAAGAACCACAGAATTGTTTGTGTCATTGTGGCATCGATCTATCCTAGACAAGTGCCCCAAAGAATAGTGACTGAAAGTGTGTTTGCTATTTTCACCACCAAGACTTTGTGGTCCTTTCCAAGAGCAAGTTTTAGCTACCTGCCAGGGGAAAAAGAAAGACTTTGTGTAGTGTCAGACTCATGTCCCAGGAATGGAAGGGAAGTGGCTGTGATTTCATCAGCAAACCCTCCTGTAGAGCTTCCCTCCACAACCAAGGGTAATAGAAAGAACTACAGAACATTGTGCTCAGCACTTTGCCACAGCAAGAAGGAGATGGAGCAAAAGGGCATGTTCCAACTTGCTTCCCTGGGACTGTTTCAGAACTGCAGCAGGCTGTTACTATTGCTTCTCACCTTTCTGTTTTCTAAACCTTCAGTAATGCAACTCTGCTGTGTCAGTGGCTACATCTACCTTGCAAGCATGGGTAAAGCATACACGTGCTAAACTAACCAAGCAAGGTTTGTGTTTATGGTTAAGGCTCAGGTTTTCAGGCTTGGCAAAGGTTCACCAGCCACACAATGTCTGTCACAGGCCACTCTTCTGAAAGAAAGCAATCCAGGTTTCACACTCAGTGTCAAAAGCAGATCAGAGTGGCTGGTTTTGCTCTTACAGGAACTTCTGTTTCTCTCAGCACTGGGAATCTTGGCCAGTTCCAGGTCTCTCTTTTCTGCTCTGATTTTCTCTTCAGCACATGATTAACTTTGGTTGTCTACACATTTCTGGGGGACAAATGGGGAACATACAAACTACCCACCTCACCTCTTTCAGGATGGAGATAACCCTCTATTGGCATAACTGGAGACACTCTAAGTTTTAAGAGTCCTTTCAGCAGTAAGCTTGAGATGGAATCACAAATCTCAGAGACAGGAATGCAAAGTATTTTCCTATTATTTTAGTTTTCACATTGATATTCCCAGGAGAAGATTTCCACTGCTTCTCTTTGTGTCTTACTATACTCAGTATATGTATCTGTGAGTATACTGCAAGTGCTAAATTTTCAGTCTAAATCTTTATTCCTCCTTTAAGAGCACAGAAAATACAGCTCCGCAGCTCCAAGTTTTGCCACACCTTGCTCCAAACTGGATATATTTGTTTCCCCCCCCCCAATCAATGAAAGATTAAAGGCTCAATTCCATATTCTGAAGCAATTTGCAGTGCTAAAACTTGATTTATTTCACTGCAGTAAGAAAAAGAACAGACAATCCCTCAGGTATTGTATTCCAAACATGCAATGGCTTTAATGGGTTTAAACCATGTTTACCATTTGCTTCCACAAAGCCACTTTTTAATCACACGTGCTCCAAATCAGGATGTTGTAAAGTGTCATCAGCCAAAGTGCCAGCAGGGAACAGGCAGAGTTAACCAACCTGAAAACCCTTTCAGTACAGTTTGAGAGAGGAGCAGAGTATCTGAAGTGAATTTGCATTACTCAGGGATTTTAAACTACCTGAAGTAACGCAAGTTTAATGCAACAGATCTGTGCTTCTCTCCACTACAGGTTGAGGTTGATCACCAGGCGAGGAGCAGGAGTAACTCCACTCAGAACAGCTGGAATTAAAAAGGGATCTGGAATCACTGGCACCATCTAGAATATCAATAACATTTAATAAGATCAGTCCTATTTGTTTCCTGACTTTCCCATTTCCATCTGAAAGACGACAGACCTCTTGAAGAAAAACCTAATAGAGACGCTCGGATGCCAAGGATGAAGAACCCATCCTGCCACCATCTGAGCTCACGTATTAGTTACTCTCCCTGGTTAAACCTCCCAGGGCACGATCTCCTTATGCAATGGGAAGTTTCCATACCTAACTGGTTTCTATGCTACTAAGAGATTTCCAGTTGCAAGTCCCACCTCGATTTGGACATCAAGAGAGATCAGTGACTTGCACAGCCCCCGTTAGCCCAGTGCTCCACTCACCGCAATAATGAAACCAAACTCATCTGCAAAAGGACAAACTGGGATGTGCTCTTCCAGTGTTTGTGCAAGATGAAGTTAGAGAAAACATGAGAAGCAATAAGCTTGTTCTTAAATGGAAGAACGTAAAATAAAGGCCACAGCCAAAGTTTTAAGTCATGTAACGAACCACCTGAGAATTTCTTCTTTGCTCAGACTGAAAATGCCTTTTTGTTTGTAAGGGAGGAAAGAACCCAATGCAGTTGCACGGTAAGAGCCTGGAAAAAGTAATTCTAGTCACTGCATGTGACAGCCAGCACACTTGTTCTTGCAGGGCATCATTTCCTATTTCACTTTGAAGATCCTCTGCCTCAAGGAAAACGTAAGTCTGGGTACACCATGGGAAGGAAAAAGGCTTGGGTATGTCAGAGGGACGTTGTCTAGTACAAGTTAAAGGAATTTTCCTTCCCTTTGGATAGGCTCTACCTCAGGAGATATGCCAGGACAGATTGATGCAGGTAGCCTTATAAAACCCCTTCAGCCTTAAGAGCCTTTGAGAGAGAAGCCCAACCCATGCGATGGAAGGGCTCTAACTTCAGGGACTCGTATTCCCTGTTGTGAAGCTGAACAAGGCCACATACATGAACAGGAGAAGGGGAATGGCTTTAACCTGCCAGAGGGGAGGTTGAGATGAGCTCTGAGGCAGAAGCTCTTCCCTGGGAGGGTGCTGAGGCGCTGGCACAGGGTGCCCAGAGGAGCTGTGGCTGCCCCATCCCTGGCAGTGTTCAAGGCCAGGTTGGACCCAGGGGCTTGGAGCAACCTGCTCTAGTGGAAGGTGGCCCTGCCCGGGGCAGGGGTTGGAGCTGGAGGAGCTTTAAGGTCCGTTCCAACCCAAACCAGTCTGGGATTCTATGATACATAAGGACCATGCAAGGAAAGTGGGAGAGACAAATATGCACTCACAAGAAAACACGGGCCAGTGCAAGACAAATGGCAGCATAGGGAAAAACCTCAGCTTTAAATCAGAAGGCAACAGGAGACACAGTGTGGGGGGTCTATTCTAACATTTGATTAGGTGGCAAATCATGTATATTGGAATAAAGAGCAGGCTGTAGCAAAGCCCTTCTAACATTCAGCATCTCTGCAACTGCATTTCGAATTCTTGCCATTTATCCTCTTTTCCCTATCTGTTATTGCTGCTCTTACTTGTTACATCATGCAGATCATAAAAAGAAGACATCCTCAAGGCAGGGCTATCTCCTTACACCTGGAAAATACCTGGCACACCTCTCAAGCCACTCCATTTTCATGCAGTTTCTTAGGGGCTGTTTGCTAACACATCTGCAGGAGTATTTTTTACTTTGCAGACACTGCTCACTATGTTCCTCACAGAGTATCAGTTAAACCACAGCAAAGCCAATGCTTCTAACAGGTAAGAAAACGTAAAGCCAAGTACTAGAGATGAGCACAGCAAATACACGGCCCCATTCACACAAAGACAAGACCCCCCTCAATTTCTTCTGTACAAAGGATTACAAATGAGCTGTTACTTTCCAGAAACGTACCCATGATGTTCACTTCAAGTTAACATGGGAATCATCTTTTACTACTGAAAAAGCCCAACACAGACAAGCTGCAGAAGGGCAAAGCCATTATTCCCTGTCAATGGAAATGAAATCAAACCATTTCTAACTTCAGAACTTTCCATACCAGAGCTTACACAGATAAACAGTTTGTAGAACATGGTTGTGCAGAGATGCTACAAACTTTTCAGCGGGGTTTAAACTTACTATGACTTGCAAAACACCACATAAACACATAACTGGGGCTGGGGGACACGGTTTAGTGGTGGACTCGGCAGTGCTAAGTTAACAGTTGGACTTGATCTGAAAGGTCTTTTCCAACCTAAATGATTCTCTGATTCTACTCACTTGTTTTGAAGGACAGTGCTCATTCTTCTCATCTGTCATCTTCCCACTCTTGGGGGCCCTTCTTGGTTGCTTGATGCTGGTTTTTATAGCAGGCCGGCACACATAGTTCTCCAGGTTCTTGGGAGGCTTTTTTGTCCGCTTTGCCTGGAGCCCAATCTTCAGCTTCAGGTTCCCCTCAGAAAAGTTTGTTTCCTTCACTGAAAACTGTTGCTGGGCCTCAGTGAGAGCCTCGTTCTTCCCATCCTCAGCACTGTTCCCCTCCCGGTTCTTCTTCTTACTGTCGTCTTCCTCCTTGGTACAACTTTCCAGCTCTACTTCTCCTTTTCCCACCAACGTGCCAAGGTTTACCACAGAGGGGCTTTTCCCAGAAAACCCTTCAGAATCAGAACCCAAGCCTAACATAGCAGTATTCCGAGGGTCCATCACAGGAAAATATGCCTTCAGGTAACTGCAGGGAAGAGCTAGAGAGATATGTTCCACAGAAGATCTGTTCTACTACTGGCAGTCAGCATCTTTTACCCTGTAGAAGGAAAAGACAGAATTAACCTTTGATTTTCTAGCAGGAATTAAATGAGTATTAAAACCAACCCAAAAGCAAACAATCCTATTGCAGACAAGCACGCACTCAGCTGAAAACACCAACCTGTTCCATAACCTACTACACAAATACAATTTATTGTAAAGCCGCTTTTAAATGATAGGTGAAAAATCAAAAGGAGGTGATTATTGTAATGTAATTTCCAATTCATCCACAGGACACTTCAAATAATGATTAAGGTTTTTAGTATTGATCATCAAAGTATTTTCTTTATTTAAAACCAGAGGGCACCTATTCCTGGTTCTGCCACTCGTAGTCTGGACCCACTTCAACAGTTGCACCTAAGGAATGATGGAGCTAATGAAACCTATGCTAAAGCATCCAATACCCAGAAACATTTTCATCACCTGAGCCACCAGGAAAGTTGAGTTTAACCCAAGTTATGCACTGGTTTGCAAACATGCCACAAAAGCCGCTTGTTACTTAAGAACTTCCCACAATTCAGGAAGAAGGAGAGGAGAACAGAAGGAAACTCACAAAACAACCCCACCAAAGACGTGCACACACTGATTTGTACTTCCTGGAGCACGGGAACAGAGAAATCCACACTTGTAGCAGCAGACACATGGTTCTTTCCTATTTATCATAACGTATTAGAGGGAACTTTTTCATCTTAACTAAAGCAACAGCTGATTTGACACAACTTGCTAATGCCAGGGCTTCAAATCCCAGCTACTTGTGCAGTGTGTTCTCCTTTCCCATCAAGCCCGGTGCTCAGCCCATCAGGCTACAGCACATCACCACACACGCATGCACTGGCCAGCAATGAAATAAGTCTAAACTCATGCATCAAGTTTTATTATTCAAGTTCAAGACTAAGAGAGAATCCTACAGGCCACCATGGAGCTCTCAAATCCACCTTCACACCGCTGTTTCCTTCTCTAGTGCCTGGGGTCCACAACAGCTACAACACTTCAGTTGTTTTCTAACATATAAAATAGAGAAAGTGTAAAATCTGAAACCAAATTAAACTGAAAGAGCACCATCAATTCTGCTGTACTTAGCTCCAAATGTACTTAACAGCAAGACTTGAAGTAATTCCTCATATACTGACCTTAGAACCTGCAAGACCAAGACAAAGCACACACTGAGAGTTAAAGAACTGCGTTAAAGCGCTGTTCAGCAGTAACAGCAGCAGTAACAACCCTAGAAACAAACGCACAAACTGATGCCTCTCATAAACACGTAGCAGGTCATTTTATTTAGCCATTAATTCCTCTCTAAACAGGCAACAGAAATGCTAATCCTGGAGCTCAGCATCATTTTGCCTCCATCACTGTAATCTCCTCCCTGACTCCCCAATTACCCCACTCTGATTCACAGAAAACCTGACAACTGGATCAGTTCCTAACCATGAGCTGATGAGATCTCACCTCTTTGAGGCTCCACAACGCTGCTTCTTCCCCACCTGACCAAGATCAAGCTTCCTGCCTTGTCCTCAAGGTGTAACTGCACCTTGGTTCTTCACTTCTTCCTGTTCCTCGTGCTTCTGTTTCACCAGTGACAACATTCCATCGCACGTGCTCATTTCTTCATCCTTCCCCCTTTTATTTAAGTAACACCACTCACTGCTTTCTCTGTGCTACTCTTCACACTTTGCCTACAGGATCTTTAGCATTCTTCTTGCAGCTCCTGCCTTAAAATCTCCGTGTGCAAATGCAGCCAAATGATGACAGCCAGAGTTCAGAGGCAGCTACACAAGACTGACTTTCCTGGATTAAGAACCATCTTGTACCAGATCTCTACACGGCCTTACAAATGATGATCAAGACATGCCCAAATCATCACCCCAAGAAGCAAACCACATCAAACTGCCAGTCTCTCATCCAGTAGACTCTGTACGTCTCAAATCCCTCCTGGAATCATTCTTCCCCAGAAGATTAACTAGGAAGCATTTTGACATCCGCTTTGACATGTGCTACCTAGAACTAAACGCTGTTCAGGAATGGTTCTTCTAATGCCATTTACAGGTTTCACACTTTTTAGTCATTCTTATTTCCCTGGTGACACATCCAAAGCCCTTTTTGTCCATCACCTGCTAAGATTTCTGTACCAAGGGCTGACTTCCACTGCCAGCTCCTCGATACATTTCCCTCCATCCCATTAGCAATATTAAATGAGATTTTGTTTTCCTCTGTCCAATTTACTACATATCTTCCCTTCTGCTCCTGCTGATAAAAACATACAGGGATTTTCTATTTGGAAGGTGGTTTTCTTTCGTTAAGCTTCAGCTCCAAGGGATGTCAAAAAATCCAGCTGAGCGCTTGAAATCCCAAACCATTCCTAGTAAGTTTTGGCCTCCTATAATTGCTTCTCATAGGCCTTGTCTTCTTTCTTCTGCTGTGGAAGTCAGCTACCACACTTAGAAGTTCTTTCTCAAAAAAAGAGTAACATGTATCATAAAACCCAAGTGTACGTCTCCACAAAGCAGCATTGGAGGTCACTGAAATGGAAGTTCAAGGACCTTGGGACAACAAATGGGAGCAAGACACTGATGCTGTAGGAAGAGGTGCATGATGACACTCCAAGTATGCTCCAGTGGGAGGGAGACTTTGTAAGCAGATGTGATGTTTCTTCTGGTGTCTCAATCTCTGGTGTCCTACCTTAACTGAAAAGGCTGGAAGCACAAGATTCCCTTTGGACTGGCCTGATAATTTTGATACTTCACTATTAATGTGCAAATCAACATGAAATTGCCAAACACTGTTTAACGAACCCCATATCTGATCAGACCAAAGGGTCACTTAGCCTTAAGCTGTTAGACCCAACATCAGACAAGGGGCATGGTAACCCAGTGTCTGAAGGGGGCTACAAGGATGCTGGAGAGGGACCTTCACCAGGGACTGGAGCGACAGGACAAGGGGTGATGGGTTCAAACTGAAACAGGGGAAGTTTAGACAGAAGCTCTCCCCTGTGAGGGTGCTGAGGCGCTGGCACAGGGTGCCCAGAGAAGCTGTGGCTGCCCCATCCCTGGCAGTGTTCAAGGCCAGGTTGGACACAGGGGCTTGGAGCAACCTGCTCTAGTGGAAGGTGTCCCTGCCCGGGGCAGGGGTTAGAACTGCAGGAGCTTCAAGGTCCCTTCAACCCAAACCATTCCACGATTCCACCTTTAACTCCTGCCATAATGCGCAGACAAGGTCCTTGGTTACACCAAGATCCCAGCGCCAGGATGGCCACACACCACATAAGCTGCGCGGCGCAACAGGTAACGCCAGGGTACAGAAAATTAGGAGCAAATCCAGGTTTTGCTTTCACAGACTATGGAATTCTCCTTCCTTCTGCTTTCATTCTCGGGTGCGCTCTGTCTTACGGGTTCTAACTCCGAGCAAGTCAGCTCTCAGACCTTTGGTTTTCCTTTCTGGAAGCGGGGAGACAAACCACACGACCCCAGCAGAGCGGAGGAAACGCATCCCCAGTGGCAAACGCCCTCCTCTTGCCAACACCAAGTTCCTTGACTAAAAAGTCAGGAATCCATCCGACAACAACACCCATTTCAAACCAACTGTAATTCAGTAACTATCAGTGCTCCTTCCATTCTTCTCGTGTGACAACAGCACTACAATTTCTATCCGTAAGCCCATCCCTTGCATCAAGCCTTCAAACTGCTTTTTGTATCCTCGAGGACAGCTTAAACTTCTGCAAACAACAGAAAACAAGCTGCTGCTTTTTGTAAATCATGACTCAAGTTATTCCCCTGTTTATTATCACTCAAACATTAAGTGCTTTCTAGATGCTGCTGACTGTCTGCACCAATCAAATGTAACTGAAGTCCAAAAAGTTGTGGTAACTTTGGCTGTAAAACGGAACCAAGATTTGTCTTTACACCCAAACACAGAGCCCCTCAAAATAATAAACCCAAAGTCTTATTATACAGTTTAGAAAAGCTACTGAAGCTTTCATTTTCAAGTGCAAATGCTGCTTAAGAGCTCGAGTGTGCAGACAGATGATGATTTGAGAGCCCATCTCTACCCATGTGTTCAACCAGCTGCTAGAACTTCCCCATTCACGCAGAGGCAGGAGCACCAAGGATGGGCTGGAGGTCCTCAAGGATGACCATGTGAAACCCAATCTTCCAGGATTCACCAAACCCCCCTGCATTCTCTGGCAAACATTGCTCTGCAGGTGCAATCCGTATCAGTGCATGGAAAACAAGCAAAACAAACAGCAGAACATGCAGACGAGGTGTCTGACAATGGAAAGTAAATGTATTTAAAGGTCAAGTCCCAGAGTTTTAGCACACATCCATCCCTGCTCCCCAGATCTCTCCTAACAAGCCTGGAAAGCCAGTGTTAAGAACCCACTACCTCAAGCTTGGCTCCTGACAACACACAACTACCAGGAGAGCGAATGCGTGTCCTGAGGCCATCTGATGGGAACCCACATTCCGAGTCCTTTCTAGTTCTCTGCTCCGTAATTAACAGTGTGAAGGAACCACAAACCAAGGGCAAAACCCAGAAGTTAGGAAGTCAGGAGGCTATCTAGCACTAAGCAAAGGACAGCAACACCCTGGCTGCTGAGCCGAGAGGTGGGTAAGGCTAAGGTACATTAGGTACAACCATCTCATCCCAAATTACCGGTTGCTTCAACTAAAAGAGGAGAAAAACGCAACGAAAGTGACATTTCAGCAGTGGGAAGGAGGGAACCGCAGGCAGAAAAGCCCACAAGGCACTGACCCACCAGCAACATCCCACCAGCAGAACGCTGCGTCCAGAGC
>NW_009911594.1:80696-80999 GCF_000696875.1 Nestor notabilis | reverse complement strand
GAGCTGGATGAGCTTTAAGGTCCCTTCCAGTACCAACCATTCCATGATTCTAATTTTATCAACATCACACACATTCAAAACAGCAGCATCAAAACTTCCCTATCGTTGCTCTGAGTATTAGCACAATAATCCAAGTCCTATCCGCGTCCCATAAAACCTTGTTTTCACATGTGTTACCCTGGTATGAGGTGGTTTGAGGTTCACAATGGCAAGGCAGAGCACGAGCTGATGCTGTGAAACATGCAGACAGCAAACATAAACAGGAATGCACTAAGTGCTGTGGAAGCCTGGTGACAGGAGAAT
>NW_009911594.1:36908-80665 GCF_000696875.1 Nestor notabilis | reverse complement strand
AAGAGTGGTTGATTTCTTATTTAAAAACTACCTGTCAGAATTTGGCACTAAAATGAGTAATTCAAAAAAGATTTTAATTATCATCCTTCATTGCTCCACTGAAACCTGACCTAGAAAGCTTGTGGATTTTGCTGCATCATATCCTCAGTGTTCTCACAGCATTTGTAAATGGGAATGGAAAGAAACCTCCACCCCCTCCAAACACACGGTAGCTCAATAGTAAAGCTAGTTCCGGCAAGCAGGAATTCCTCACTAGAATTACAGAATAAAAACCCCGACCACACCACCTGAATTTCGTCATCACAGTATCTGACACATGAATAACAATCCTCCCTCAGTTCTTTTCAAGCAGATTCACTGAGCAGTGACTAAAGTATTGCACAAAATCAAGTCTAAACAGAGCTAATTGTAACCTAGTAATTCATAAATGGAAACCATCTCATCTCCTAGAATACCGTAAAAGGTGCTTTAATTTATATCTATGCCTCTTATATAGAAATGACACACCTGCAAAGTAGTATATTGAAATCATATAATTTTCTCACACACAATAACATTTTACACACGTACTTTAACAAAGCATTAACAAAATACTTATGCTTCATGACACTTACCTACTCTTCCTCCCTCAAAGCCTGCAAAATAGAAGGCTTTGCAGCCTATCTGAAAGGTCAACCCAAGTGTGGAAGAACTAAGGAGTCGGGCAGTTCCAGAGCTCATTGTCCCAAGGAAACATAACCTTACCAAGAGTCTGCTCCTGTCCAAAATGTTGTCTGAGTTCCTCTGCTGATCTACACCACAAATGAGTTTGAAGAGTACTTGCTGGGTGTCCTGCTGCAATTTTAGCTTTACAGGTCAAAAGAACAGCTGAAACTGCACCACAAAACCTGTGGATAAACAGGGCTTCCTAAACGTACAAAGAAATGAGTGTTTCAAAAAATAGTAAGGTCTGTGTGATTAATATCCTGAGAGAGCAAGACAAGTTTTAAGTTTAGGGTTTCCTGTTTCATAGAACCATCAAAACATCTTGCTTTCCAAAATAAGTTTCCCTTCATCAAAATAAGCATCATGTCTATGTAAGCTGGGCAAACTGTCTAACCACAGACACTCCTTGTCTTCATTTCGATGCCAGGGTGCTGGAGAAGGAAAGCTAAGGAAGCAAACAAGAACTGTTCTTCGAGGGTAGGGACGGGGGGAGCAGTTGGTAAACACAGCACTAATGGCTTCATTCATAAGCATTTGCACAATAATCAGTGCAATTTTGTGTAGGGACAGAGCACTTTGCACTGTACTTTTTAGGAATGGAAATACTGCAGCACACAAAAGCAGCACTGGCTGGTCTCTGTAGTGTGGGGAAACTCAGAAGTTTAGTCAGAAACTAAACATGTTGTTCAAACAAATCGGGTCAAAGAAAGAGCACAATGGAAGGCCCGATGTGCCCTCGTGCTGTATATACAACATACTTCTTATTTACAATACATTCCATGAGAGCTGATCACGTATTTCTGAATGATAAAAAGAATCAAAGCAACTTTACTTAAACCCAGTTAAACATTTGGATTGAGTGTGTGCACTTTGCATAGTTTCCAAAGGAAGCATTAGGCATAGATTCCAATAAGCCTGGGTTTAACTAGCTTTCAGTGAAACTCTAATACATGAAGGAAGGACACACCTACACCTTCTGTTTTGACAGTAATGCCACTGCAAGTCTATAACCAGAGACTATTTACACTGCCATGCCTGCTTTCAACATCTCATGGTTATCCAGACAGTCTTCCCTACAGACATTCTGGGACAGGTAACCATCCATATGGCATTTTTCTGGTCCTGACTCAATGCTCTCCTGCACCAAGGTCCATCTCTACTTGTAAATGGCAACAAATCCAAAGCTGACATAAGCAGTTCGCAAGAGACAACTGCTCCTCTGGAAACCAGTTTCCATTTAGAAACCAAGTGCTGGCAGTTTTAGTGTGGGTTGAGCAGGAGGATCTGTACTGAAAATGGCGGCTGGGAAGCTCTGACCTGAAAAGCAGTCACAGAATCTTCTCAAGAATGTGCTTTTCTGAACCTGCTTCAAACAGGATCTTCCTTCTACAAATATGAACATTGTAGATAAGCAACCAACCAGGCAACAGTAACATATCCCACTTCAAACACTACATGGATAATCATTACAGCTTTCCCCTCCTCAGTGTCAAGAATCCAGAATTCTCAATTTTCTTTCAACCTTTCTGCTACAAAGTTTTTGTTAAATCATGCCTTGTTTTAGTAAGTCTTTAAAACCTAAACTAGATTAAATGCCAAAATCATCTATGTATTTAATATCTTCTGTGTGTTCCAACAGGGGAAATTAAACACAGAAAAACAAATTCTTGCTGTACTATGCAGATAGCATTGTGGTTTTCCACTCAAGGCAGCCTGATGCAATTATTTTCAGAGTGATTTTTTTATGTTTCAACATTCCAAAACCATCTTTGTTGAACCATAACCCATACTGCATAATCCTGTCTCTCTCAGGTAACAGTAACCTTAGTCCCACCTCCCTCAAGTAACAGTAACCATAATCCATCCTCCTTCAGGCAACCAGTGAGGATTTTTCATTGACATCTAGGCTTGACCTTTTAGGACAATTTTTTGGTGGCACGTCACTACGTGGTTTTGCTATCCTGACTACACAGGTGCAGGGCTTATGCTCTGAACAAACATACAGAGGTGATGTTTCAGGCCTTAGAAGACTGGGGCAGGAGAGGCTTTTATAATAATACAGAGACAATGTGGACTTCTATGCCACTTTATATATCCGCACTTTGCAAAGGAAGCTTTGGCAGAACCAACAGGACATACAGAGGCTATATACTCTGTTGCTCTCCCAATGCTATTTTGTCATCTAACCAGCAGTAGAGCTGCCACCAAGTTAGTGTGGAAATCTGCAACGCAGGATAAGGAGTTAGGAAAGTAATTTTTTATGTCTTAGCATCCTTATTCCTGGCAATTTGTTGGAGCACAGCTAATGGACAACTCAAAGGTGCTCCATTAAAACAAAGATCACCTTGGCTTAGAAAACAAAATGCGGAACTAGGAAATTTCTGTGCCAGAGGAAGTGAGCAAAGATTTCAGACTACGACCTCGGGCTCCCTAGCTCAGCCCAGAAGTCTGAGGTAACTGTGAGGCAGGCAGGCTGGCTGAGAGCCAGATTATTCAGTGCACCCCACAGCAGTGCTGGCAGTGTGACCAGCAAACACCACCAACACACTCACAAAGGCAGACCCAGGTTTGGTACTATGACCATGTTTAGCAATAGCTCAGTAGTGAACATTGGACTACTTGAATTTCCTTGCTAAAGCTATCGGTCTTTAATTTCTAATGACAAAATATAATTAAACCTTGGATTAAGCACAACACTGAAATTTTGGTTTATCCAGTAATTTACATAAATAACTGTTATTTAATGTGCTAATAGCTAAAATAAAGTTTATAAACCCCCAGAGTGCAACAAACTCAATTTGTAATTATAAGCACACAGCAATTTGTACAACATGCCATCTAAATCTACAGTAATTATGACCCTGCTTAAGGGTAATTCTCAACTTAATCACATTTAATACACCATTATTTCCAAGATCTAAAAGGCTGAAACAGGCATTTATCTTGCATTTTGCTTGAACAAAAGCAAAGGGTTATCAAGAAAAATAAAATGGCAGAAACTACTAGGGAATAGTTTTCTTCCTGCAGTGTATAAATACAGCCATGCAACACTGTACAATAAAAATGCATACACAGGTCAAAATATATGTTATTCCTCTCACAGTGGGTATTTGGCGGGGTATTAATCCAATTCATCCCTTGAAAGATCCTCCTCCTCTTCCTGTCTTCCATGGTGAAGTCTCTGCTTCATCATGCTTTACCTACACCCAATGAAAACTAAGTGTTCTTTAAGAAAACATTGGGATATACCAGTTCCAAGGACATACAGCACAATGCTCTTTCACAGTATTCTCTTTTGGTGCATAATAAGAATCATCAATAAAAGCAATTCATTCTCTACCTGTATAAAACATGGAGATCATCTTCCCACATGACCTGGAAATGCAGAGGAATTATCAAATATGTCAGGTAATTCCTTAAAAGCCAGCACATAACTGTACTTATCCCATCTTTGTGTCCCACCAAAATGTATATCTTATCTTTCTCGCTGTCCCAGTTTCAGGTCTCATACATTTCTTCATTTCCTATGGCTGTGTTCTAGTGCACTCAGTTTTTTACTGCCAATATATAAAGATCAGCATCAAAACGAAAACTAGAACTTCATTTTTGAAACAGAACTTACAAAGACTTTAAATAAACCCATCTGGGAAAAGGCTTTCTGTTGTTGGTTGCTATGGAGTAGGCAAAACAATGACTCTTTGTAGTCACTTTGCTCTCTTAAGAGCAGTTCCACAGCCTATTTAAGGCAAAGGAAAACTTTGCTGACTTCAAGGGTTTGTTGACTTGAAACGGTACTTTTCATCTACCTATCTCAAAAGCCCCACTTTACAGAATACGAAATGGCATTATTGCTGTGTGAAGGATGGCAATATTGAAGCATGGAGTATAAACCACAGGAGTGGAAAATGAAAGTAACTTTTCACAGTCACCTTGCATATCAGGGGGAGAATGAAAAATGAAACAGATTTACATATTCTGCTTCTTTATCCCCTCCCACAAAACAAGACAATTTGCTTACGGAGGGAGAAAAGGAGCTGCATTAGCCCCTCAAAAGAAACCTTGCCAGTGAAAGGCTGTGCTCTGCAGCAAACTCCCTCCTCAGCCCTGGCTAGATTTGGGTAAGAGGCCTGATTTCAGAACAAAAAAGGAAATTCCACAGTGATAACTATGTGTCAGAATGCTAAAATACACAGATTTACCCATGCAAACTGGACAGCCCCGTAAACTACTGCAAGCTGTAAAACTCATAAACAAAATCTTCAGCAGTGGGAAAAACAATGCCTAAAGAGGATTAGATTGTAGTCAGACCCTTAGACCACAGCCACGATTCCCCACACAAAATTCTCTGCTGTCAATACTCTGACCTGGTTCTGTCCCTCAAAGTCAGACCCTCAGTGGTGTGGGGAGCTCCTGTAAACTGTGTTATAAGGTTCATTACAGCACTGACAGACTACTTAGACCCACAGGAACAACACTGGAAAAAAACAAAATCAGACAGAGCTTTTACCTGGTGCAGTATTTAGGTCTTTCTCTCAGAGAACTCTGGAACACCAGTCACGCTGCTCTGAGTTGATGTTTTCATCCTCTCTGGTTCTGCTGCTGCTCCCCATTGGTGAGGATCACAGCAAGGCAGAGTTTCAGTTTTCCACAGAATTCATCAGTTACTGGATAACTACATTTTTGTATATTATCAAGATATTCAAAATGTCTCATGGCAGATCCATAGGCCTGGGGAACAAGGGTTTTTTTTGTGCAAATACCAAACAAGATCCCTTTAAAAAAAAAAATCAAGGGATCTTCTGCAGTCATCAGTGTTGACGTGAGTCACCTCAGTGATACTATACCTGAGAAGCAGAATCTGCAGTCTAGGTCAGTTGGCACTGAGTGGTGGTTCTTCAAGAGAAAACACTTCCTTCTATTCTCACAAATCCATGGACAGAAGGATAGTGGATGGTTGGAAATCACCCAAAGAACGTACAGAGGCTGGCAAGGAGCCAGAGAGCCCCTTCAGAAAGAAGTTCATCTGTAAGCCAGGAAGGCCACTCTGCTATTGACAGGAGCTGAAGATCGAATAGAGTGAAAGGGAAAGGGAAGCCTTTAACATGTGTTCTCGAGGGCAATAAAGGCGGGACTCTGTACCATGAGAATACAAGGTGACTGTGGTTACAAGTTTGCTGATTATACACACAATAGTCCTTTGTCTCTTAAGAGTGAAATATGTACAAGAGTGGCTCCTTCATTTTCCTCCCTTGGAGTGCACGTTCTCCAATGAACTCGGGATTCCCACAGCTCAGGACACACGTAAGCATTGGCAGCACCAAGCCACAGGATTCCAGAGTTCCACTGGCTGTGTGTTCGGTGCCACTGCTGAGCAAGGGTGGTGGGCACCGTGTGCACGTGGCTCAAGATTGAGAAACTCAGGATGTAAGGAATATATCCTGATGCTCTAAAACAGCAGACCTCACAGAGAGAAAGCTGAAGCCATGAGCACCCCCTTCTAGACTGTTACTTAATCATAATAAAGGAATGAAAAAGTACTCTCCTTTACTGGAGAAATAGTGCAGATTTGTGGTCAGATTAAGCTAGTACTGCCGTGGAAAGAAGTGACCTTCCCCTCACCTCTGCACCTCATCTCCACCCTCCTTGCAGCTGCCTATGTTCATGTCGATGTGACAAGGATGAGCAGATTCAAAACAAAGTGGGGTTTGGCAGGTCATTTGGGATGTTTCACCTTCTATAGGGCAGAGACATTTGTCAATGTTGCACACCGAGGAGCACTCAGTATCAGTAAAACTCGCTGAGTATGTACTTGAGGCACTTGAGAAAAACAACGCAGAAGTTCACCTTTGCTCTTTACGTCTATGTGTTGTCTCCAAATGGGACTAGAAGGGAAAGATTGTTAGGATTTGGGAGTTTTTAATATTACAAAGTGCCACTGTTAAAAATCCATATGAAAAGTCTGCTGTCACCAGATGATACAAAGCTCTGTACACTGCCTATGCTGTGGTTACCAAACTCGTCACTGACTAAAATATCTTTAGATGAAGTTGGACAGAACATGAACATTAAGGTGATGCATATACTGCACGTAGCTAATACACAGTGTATTAATGCATTTGAAACACCATGTGTAAACCAACTGCAGCTGAACCATCCTTTAAAAACATGCTATACCAGAAGGTTCCCCCCAGTTTCCTCTTCCTTTCTGCTTTTGTTTTCTGGCAGTAATGATGTGCTTTCTGCAAAAAACATTTCCTGGGATTAATGGAGAGCCGAGATTAATAATGCTTAGTTATGCTTCACGTCATCAACATCTCAAAAGCTCTCAATCCCCAAGAAAAGCATAGCTTTGTTTGCTTGGTGTTTAATGTTTGAATGATTTACAAATTTAGTAAGACAAATGAGCTTCTGTGCACACATTGGTTTTGTGCATGCCCTGGAATCAATAGAAAAATTATGGCTGATTTTAACATGGTTTTACTAATGTTTTCTAATTATGGAAAACACAGGATGGGGTTTCTTCGAAGAAACAGGTGAAAGAATTACAAACCCCACAAATAGTGAGAGAAAGCTTGTGAAAGGACTTAACCAGTCAGCATTAAAGTCAATATCTGAATGCTGCTAATTTATGTTCTGTATAGAACTGTCTTTCCACCCGCATGTGTGACATCTGGCTCAGTGTAATGTGACATATTGAGAAACCACGTGTACAGTGCAGCCCATGTGGAAGCCCGTATTTTCCATGACCTGTCTATCTGCAAGCACCCTTCTAAACCCAGAGATTTTTCTACTTGAAGCTCAGATTGTCTTACGGTTGTTTATTTTGATAGCTGCCACTACATCTAAACTGCTGCTGGGGTGACAAGCCTCATTGAAATGTCCTATGTATAAAGAAAAATTGACCCAAATCCAATTTTAAGGTAAAGAAATCACTTTTTCACTGACTGCATATTTAAAAACAGGAGTAAGGAGAAGGTTTATAAGGCAGGTCTATGACTGACCTAATAAACTTAGATTTAAAGGTATTTTCTGAACAGATTTTCATGGCTTCTGACTCAGTGCATGACTATGCGATTCAACAATTTTAATTGAAGAAAGGTATTAATCTACATTCATATTCTGTCAAACCTGTCAGCATGGAGATGCACCGGATCACCCAGATCCAAGACCTGATTCACATGCAAACATATTTACAGAGACAGCACTTTTTGGCAGTGGCACATCCTTAGGCAGCTAGCACAGGGAGTGTGCCAGCACTGGAACACCCCGTCCCACAGAACTCAGCAGAGGACTCCTGCTTTATGTATAATGCACAAGGTGGCCACTAAGGAAAACTGAAACACCAAAACCACATTGCCCAGGAACGATCACACAGCAAAAGGAGTTACTGTACTAAGGCCACCCTATATCTATGTACACGGTGTAGGAAATAGCTGTGGCACTGACATGCGTGTGCTGACAAAGTCTGAGCCTCCCCTTCAGTGCCTGAAGTCCATGAGCCACATTTAGTAACCATAAAATCTCAATCCTAGCATAAATTACGCAAATAAATATTGACTTTTTCCATGGTAACCTTTATAGCTAATAGAAACTCTGAATGGTGTTTTCAGCCAGACAGAAAGCAAACAAAACCAGGAGAGGAACCAATAAACACACACCTCAGACAAACACTTCACACTAACACAGAATGAAGAGCATTGAAAAAGGAGTATTTCTGCTCCACAGTTTCCTGCACTGGAGCCAGGAGGGCACCACAGCACATGTCAGTGTCCTCTCCAGGGAATATGATGAGCTCCTAGCAGAAGGCTGGGCAGCACTGCCATTTCCACATATGATACTACCAGATTTTACATGCAATGCAGCAGGGATTTAGAAGCAGGTTATTTACTGCTACAGAGGGATAAATTCAAGGATAAGGAGACTTCAAGATTTGTTCCACTTTGTTCATTCACAGATTCTCCCTAATGCTGTCCCTTCGCCTGTCACGCTGAGCGAGCCAGTACAGAACACAGACATACACATGGTGAAAGCGCACCTTCAGCTTACCTCCTTGGCAATGCTAACCTATAGAGGCATGCTAAAGTAAAAAAGGACCAGGAAAAGTCCTCTTTGAAACTCTTCATGCAGAAAACTTACTACATTTCCTAATATTTTAAATGAAAGAAGAAACGTGTCCCTACTGTTAGATCCACAGGGAACACCAGGAAAGCAGCCCCTGTGACACAGGCCTCTATTTAAAAAGCTTGTATGAGTTTTGCCTCAAAACTCTGTAAGGCACCATTAGCAAATTACCAACAGAAGAAACAATCTGCATATGGCTGTGCACAGTACATACTGTTCCTAGATGAACAGTATTTATTTTGTTTCCTTTTGGAAACTCATAACTCCTCATGTCTTGCACGACAGCTGTATGGCACAAAATACAGCACTAGAGAGATAGTGGGAAGACACAAGGATGTTGCGTTTTCACCCTTTAAAATTGTTACTTACTGCAGTCCTTGTTTTGAATCTAGTTAAAAAGGAAAGAAATTAGCCCCCCCCCCCCCCCGCCCTTCACTCTGCATGAAACCAAGTAGGAGTTGCTGCAGGGAGCACCGAACTGTTGCAGTGAATGGCACACACACCAGACAGGGCAGGCTGCCCACAGCGCACCCGCCTCTCAGCAGCCCTCCACTGCTCTGAAGGCAAATCCCAACTGAAGCCCCAGCACCACCTGCCCCACCAGGTGAGCAATAAGAGACCTATGCCACAAACTAAAGCGCACTTTAGATACCACCTTCAGAAGGAAGAAATGGCAATAGAAATTGCACCTTTGTAACCATAACGGGAAGGTTACTTTGCAATACAGTCCACTGCTGAAGGCACGTTTAACTTTTGATTGACAGCTTGCCCTGTCACAGAAAACATTTAATAAATTAAGTCTCATCCAAATCTTAGACAAAGAGAGAATGAGAATGCATCATGCTAGTTAATTACATGGTAGAGTTCAGGGTAGGTCCCCTTTCAAATGCAAACAGTGCATTGCCAGTAAGAGCCACCCCCGGGTGTGTTAGGAAAAGCTCCTAACCAATCCGGAGATTAGAAACAGGGAGTCACTGGAATGTAAATTCATTTTCTTTACCACTACAAAATGTCCTTTCCCCTCTAATCCAGGTGCCCGTGCTACAAGCTGTCGTAACTTGGCAAATAAAAACGTCCCTGAGGCAATAAAAGAGATGAAGAATGTGTTGCAAATGGGTGATCTTTGGCACCCACCGTAAGATTATTCAGTGAACCAGTTTATACCAATATGGAGGAAACATACTCTGGACTAAGGCACTCCAATTTCTCCTCCTCCTCAGCTAAACACACACGGGACTGCAATTTAATCCACTTGTATCCTTCCATGTTAACTGACTAGAGAGGTTTCCCTTTTGCTAGGGTAGAATTTATCTCAGTGTGCTCAAAGCTCTGTTTGTTGAGAATCCAGAAACCTTTACACAAATTACAAGGAACATTTTACTTTGTTGATGGAGTGCACAGTGGTGAGGGCAGAGCATGGCCAGTAACACGCAGCTGGGATCAGCTACAATAGGCACAGCGGGGTAGGAGAAGCTGGATGCAGTCCCAGCCACTGTTATTCTATGGAAACCTGACTGTGGCTTTCTGATCTCATGAGCTTGGCAGGTACTGAGGGTACAGATGAAGATGGAGTAGGCTACTCCATAGACTAGGAGTCATCTAGAGTCCTCAGAAGGCTTCTAGTAGGAAGAATATCTTATGGACTGCAGATTTGAACTCCTATACTAAATCAAATGTAAAGCTAAGCTAAAGGCACAAACCCCACTGTACATACCCAAAGGAGATGCCAGCACACAGGGTGGACCAAAGCGGGTGAAACCTCCAAAACGGGTGGCACAATCTAACACTGCTGGCAAGCCTGTTTTCAGATATTGCAGATATTTTGTTCTTGAACAAACTCAAAGATAAATGACTGCTATCTAACAGCGATGTACAGGGATGGGGTCTCTACA
Organism: Nestor notabilis; assembly: GCF_000696875.1. Taxonomy (NCBI): domain Eukaryota; kingdom Metazoa; phylum Chordata; class Aves; order Psittaciformes; family Psittacidae; genus Nestor; species Nestor notabilis. Next base: position 69,947 of record NW_009911594.1, on the reverse strand, counting down.
TCCCTGTAATCCCAAAAAGCCATTTATAATACCTTATAGTATCAAAACACCCCATTGCATTCATCATGAGCAAACTATTGCTCTGGTCCTGAAGCCTTCAACACAAAACTGAGCTAGCAGCCCAACTGCTGACAGACTTGCTCCATAACCTGAGGAGCACACAAGTGTTCTATAGTGTGAGTTGTAACCAATGATTATCTTGAGAACCCCGTGTTCTTCCTCTACATGTGGAATGCAATGGTTATTTCTCTTTGCAACCCCACCAAAAAGAAGAAAAAGAGTGAAGGATGAGCACTTACATGTTTAGTTATCAAGTAAAACCTCTGGTATTTAAATCTAGGAAGAGAATTCTGACTTCCTAGAGAGAGAAGAAAAATGAAGATAACTATAGTCAAAGAGAAGTGTTAGAAACCCTTACACTTCGTGATTGGATCACCAGCTTGGATATTATGCCATCTTTTGTTTAAATTATGAACTGCAAAGAAATTGAAATGTGAAGGATTGCTCAATCTGTTTAAAATCTAACCTCAGGAAATTCGGCCATACTTAACATAAAGTTGTTCATTTTCTTCCAACAACAACAAAATAATTAGAGAAATTAAGAACTTTTAACCTTGCTGCTGCTTTCAGAACAGCTTTCAGACACTTACAACTGACAACAAAATCCTCTGGTTTTCACTGGTCGACGACTACAAAAACTTTACAAAAATAACTGCAAAATAGTTTGATGTGTCCAAACTGGACCAGTTCTTGCTTCACAAGCATTTCAGTAGCTTCTCCCGTGTCACTTGGAAGCCTTTTGTTACCCATCACAATGAGTTTCAACAAGAAACTCTTTTCAGATGCGTGACCAATCTTTAACCTAAAACTGGCGGCAAAGATGCACCTTTATTTACCCTGTTCTGTTTCTGCATATTGTAGACAAAGAATTTATCCGGGCTAAATATAAAGGAGATCGTTTGTTTTGCTTTGACAAGCTGAACCTATCCTGATATTCTTTAGTTGGTGCTATTTAATATAAAATACATGTAAGGAAATGGCTACTTCCAAGCATATTCCAGCTGTTAAGGATGAAACTTACTTTCACTGTTGATAGCAGGAAGGTCTTTGTTTGTTTTTTTTATTGATCAAATTAGCTTTCACTTCTGGTGAAATACTCAATGCACCCGTTTTTGAATTGTTCCGAAACCTCTCCCATGAGCCAGAAGGAAGAAAACAGTCAAACATTCCAAGCTGAAGTTACTTCAGATGGATTCTTTTTGAAATTCACAGGAAACATTTTGAAGAATGTGGAAAAGTCATCCAGGTATGATGGACAATGTCAAACTTGCTTTGTGTTTTTCCCCCTGGAGTGGACATTGTTTAAGTGCCCAGTGGCACCTACCAAGCCTTTCCCAACACAGACTGAGTAACTCGAGAGGATGACAATTGCTCCTTTCTGCACCAGCTCCTGGTTAGTGCTGCGCTGAAAGATGGGAGGAAACCACAGGTGGAAAGAATTCCCCAGCCAGGTCTATATGAGAACTGGAAGGAAACACAACTGGTTCTCAGGCCTCCATTTCTCAAAGCTCCTGCCATTTCAACAACACAGAGTTGAGAGGTTGGGTTTTTTGTTTGTTAAGCCTGAAGAAAGCATCCAAGTGGTGACACGTGTTGTGTGCTTTACTTTGTGGCATTAGAATTGTTGAAAGGAAGTTGCAGCTTAGAATATTAGAAAAGAAGAAGCAAACTTAACACAGAGGAAAGGTGAAGCCTTCCACTGTGGCAGAGTATCCAGTGCTACTGTCACCTCTTCAGTTGGCATTCCATCAGCTGCAACTTGACTAAAACATAACCCTAAAAGCTCAGACAGAAACCTGCCCATTTCACAGACCTGCATTTACCCTCTCTACAATGAAACAAACAACGTAAACCAAAAACCCCCTCAATGTTTAAAAGAAAAAGCACAGAATTCCAGCCTCACAAGCACTCGCTGCAGCAGATTCCATGCAGAAACTGGGATTTAGTGCAATTGCTGCTTCTGTCTGGATGCTCAGAAATAGGATTTCTCTTTCAAATGGTAATGATGCTCCAACTTTCAATCCTGCTCACAGGCCATAGAACACATGCTCATAAGAAAAATGTTATTCACTACTTCTCCCAGTTTTTCAACTGTTCTTTTCCTGTGCAATGCCACACACCATTTGAGGTCTTCCTCTCCTTCATCATCCAAACACAACTGAACAGTCTGTCACAAATTACTATCTCTTTTTAAGTCAAAGATAGATACACTCTTGAGCAGACAGCTAGTGAAAATTCCTGCATGTGCTGTGCATGACTTTACATAATGCTCTGGCGATCCTGCAGGGAATTATAGCGGCACATACATCATTCAATTAATTCAATTCTAAAAAATGAAGGATTTAGGATTTTAAACCTGTTAATAAAGAAGTGCAGACACTTCTGTGAAGTTTTCAAATAAAAGTAATTTCCAGTCTGCTATGGATTTTATTATACCAGTAAATCTCTTCACAAAAATCTCAGGGGTTCGCTCTTTACTCAGAGGAATTCCAGCTGCGTGTCACATTTTCTCTACTAGAATACTCAGCTCTGCATTTAGAAGGTTCTGCGTGCTCATGCCCTCACACAAATCAATCCTACCTAAAGCATTACATGAGCGCATCTACAAGAATATGCTGCCACATCAAGAGGGAGGCAACACCTTTCAAATTCACTGGCAGTTCTGTTTTGGAGAATATATTTCTGCATTTCTGTTTTCAGAACATGCTGACTCACGTGCGCGGCTGTGGTTGACACAACAGCATCTCTTCTATAGGTGGCAATTCCCTCTGTGTTTGTGGAGGAAGTAAAGAAGACTTCCCATGAAAGGAAGAGCTGCAGAATTCAGGTGTAAATGCTGGCTCTAAAGCCTTGCTGGATGTCTGGGAACCACCCTTAGCACGTTGAACAGCTCTGCCAGCAGAGAAGGGTTTGGCAAAATCCCAGATGGGGGACAAATGCCTGAAGCAAGTTAGCTTCTGCTATAGAAGCATCCGGAAACACACTGAATGTTCGAAGTTTCTATCATTCAAAACATAATTTAATCAATTTACCAAAGCCATTAAAACATTCGCCTCTGGGTGAACAGCAAAGACACAAAACCACCACTCATCTTGGCTCGTTTCTATAAAGTGTGGTCAGACACAGTCTCATCAAGAGGCCAGGCAAAAATGAGCATGATGCTGAAATTCAGTTTTCCTTCCTGCTCTAGTAAGATAATTTTAAGACGTGATTTTTATTTTATGTATATACTGTCAGTTGGTGCATGTAGCCATGTTTTGACACCTTTTTCTGCACTGTTCTCTCTTTTCGGATCTCAGCGGACTTACTAGAACTAAGTCCCCAGACTCTCCCTGCTCTGCTGAGAACACAACAGTTATATAAACCTGCTTTCATTTCATTTCTTGTGTTCAAAAACCAGGAGGCTGTGAGCTGATCTTGTTACTGCAGACAGTTTTAAAAGAATACTGATATTCCATGGGCTCAACCAACACCACATCAGCCTTGCCTTCATAGAACCATAGAATGATCTTGGATTGGAAGGGACCTTAAAGCTCATGTGCCATGAGCGGGGACACCTTCCACTAAAGCAGGTTGCTCCAAGCCCCTGTGTCCAACCTGGCCTTGAACACTGCCAGGGATGGGGCAGCCACTCAGCCAAAGAATCTGGACAGGCCCAAGCCACCCACCTAAGCAGCAACGTCTGTGCTGAGCTCTTCACCCAGACTGTGACACAGCTACTGAGCAGCAGTTCAGCTCCAGGCACTGAGATGCTCGTGTTCACCATTAATGCTATATCTACAGCTAAAGTGTAATGTGCATCAGGTATAAACCCAGAAAACTATATGCAGCTCTTGGCAACTGTTCCTAACAAGCTGTAAAACCCAAGCTGTGTAAGTAGCAGGCATTCTCCAAAATAAAAGTGAAAATTTGCTGTGGGAAACACCCTCTTCACTTATTCTTCTGATTCTACTCAAATTGTACAAATAATACGATTTTTTACAACTAATTATATTAAAAGTACTAAAGCTTATGATATCCAAAAAAGGGGCTAAATTGGGATGTCCATTTTCCCCTTTCAGCTTGAACCAAGCAACACAATGTCGCAATTCCTTACGTCGGATAATAATACCATACAGCTGACAGTAAGCAGAACAGCCTTAGAGACAGGTGCTGGAACAAAGCCTCTACTGAAATAGCTCAGTATTTATACCCTGCCTCTATAAGAATACTCTAAGAGATAAAATTTAACTACCTTTGCTTGATGAAAGCAGAAACAAATTCAGCTTAGAGAAACATATCTGTCTGTGTCTGCTTCTTTCTGTTCGTGTAAGCCTGGCTTTTTCCACCAACATTCTGAAGCCAGCTGGACAAGGTATTATTTTACCTGACACTGCTCAAGCACGTTTAGGTCAGTCTGCAGAAAGAGTCAGATCTGTCCTGACGCCAGCGTTTGGCACTCTGCCTTTGAAGGGGTTCTCCCACATAGTTGTCATTTTCCCATAATAAAGGATTTAAGAGGAGGTGATGTACTCTGCCTGTCACTTCACTTGTATTGTTGTAATGAAGTCTATCAAATATTTACTCTGGGCAATGTTTTTCCTCACATCTCTCAGATACTTCTAGCTAGAACTTACTCCTGGCTAGCAAGAAAGCACTGTATCATCACTGCCAGAATGATAAACCAAGAACCTTCTTTCACAGGCACATCTGCATTGAAATCACTCTGCTGCAGTGTGGGGAAACAGCACAGCTCCTCTGTGTAAAGCCTTCCCTCAGCAACAGGTTTCAGGTATTTTGCCTTGTCCCATGATGAAGAGAGAATTTGGGATGTACAAATATACATAGGGATAAACAAGACAGGGATTTTTTTTTAGGGTATGAAAGACCCAGAAGGTTCTTACTAGCAGCATTATTTATCTGTCTTTTTCCAATATGGTTTGTTTCAGAGTTGCTCTTGATTTACAGATGACTGATGAAAAAGATAAGCACTTACTGAAGCAAAAGCATATGTAATGAAAGGAGAAACACTGGTGAATGAGACCAAACTACAGTAAATGTATTCAGCGATGTCCAACACGTGCAGGGAACTTTGCAGTTCCACTGACACTGCAATGGCTGTTACCAAACACCAGCTGAAGGTCCCAACTAATGGGACACAGAACCACCACCTTATTTGGTTCATATTTTCTAAACCACAGAGAGAAAAGAGAGCATTTAATAAGGTCAGTAACCACATCACATTTTAATTACTTTGTTTCTCCTATGGGTACTAAAAGCTAATATATATTTTTTTACTGCATGTTCTAACTTGGATTTTATATTCATTATATTAAGGTGCCCTGTAAGAAAATATAAAATCTACATTAATGCCTTAAATGCAAGTGCATTTTGTAGAAGTATTTATAAATATTAATAAGATAAAATTTACAAGTGCAAAAGACACCATTTGCAGCTATAAATGTTTAATTCGGAGGGAATGGGAATAACAGTTTCATCTTCATGCAAGTCGTAAGCTGTATTAAAATAATACTTGTATACATAGTGTTAAAATGACAGAACGAACCAGTACTTATCTGAGGTGATTCCAAGTATGTTTGTCTGTTCTTTCTAGTCTCAGACCACTGTGTGACTTTTAGGTCCAAAATACCTGTTTGTATTGGAGGAATCTGGGAAGTGGCAGCCCAGCGGGTAATATTAGTTCTATTAATTCAATGTACCCTTCCCTGGCAGAGCTCGTCAGTGTTGCTGCTAACACCAAGTGCCAGGTTTTATAAAGCCTTGCATGAACTGACACTGAAAGACAAAGTTTGCCAAGGTCCTTCACTGACCAGCCTGGGTGAAGGGCCATGGTGCTCATTGCTTCGTGCACGAGAAATGGACCAACATCTTCAGAAATCAGCTTAAAAACACAAATTAGGCGTCTACCTTTGTTATTTTTTAATATAGCAGTCACCTTAGAAACCAAGTCATGGGTCAGAGCCTCTGGAAAAAGACTGAAATCTGGTTCCAGGACTGAGGGTGGGGATTCCAAAAGCACATTGGCAACCCCTGCTTCTCACAGGACACCAAAGGGAGCTGAAAGAAAGCGCCTTTTCAGTGAACAGTTTCCAAGCTTGAACTTTTCCCATTGATAAAACAAAAGATCATCATATTTACAGCCTTTCCGCTCTTGAGACTCCCTGGCTGGAGCAGCAAAGGAAACTCAAGTATTGCAGTGGTACTTGCATTTTCCCCCCCTCAACTAGGAACTTGAGCTCTCCTACTCCTTTAGGGCCCACAAAGGCCAGAATACAACTCTTTTCTGAGATGGTGATATGGGAATAACCTGACCAGCTTAATACCTCAGCTCTTGGATCACCAAAACGTTTGGTGAAACGATGAATGGAAACTGAGAAAACTCCCGAGGACCTGATTTCTGCACAGCTCACACACATGCACACCTGGAGGACTGTCTCCTGCACACAGTTCCTGTGAGTATGCACTCCAGTCTGAGAAATACATACACGGTTTTCTATTTGGTTACTTCATATACATATGCAGCACCCAAATCCCCAGGCTACATGTATATACTACCAGATTAATGCATAAAGAAACAGGACCATCAACATTCAGAATGAGCCATAACAATTTCGCCATTTTCACTTTTAAGATCTAACCAAAGATATTAAAAGGAATAAAGTACCTGTCAGTTGTGAACAGAATTTCCCTGTCCACACACCATACAAACAGAATTCTGCACTATCCTGCCATAGGATGACACAGAGCAGCACCAATGAGCCAGTGATGAACTTGAAGAGACATCCCTTTGGTGATGAATGGGTATATGGGAGTAGTCACTCCAAGTCAACATGTTATATGGCCATAAAGGACTAAAAGTGTAACTCCTTAAGAAGAATAGAAGCCTAGAATGGTTTGGGTTGAAGGGACGCATAGAGAATGTCTATTCTCTACTAAAGCTCCTCCAGTTCCAACCCCCTGCCACGGGCAGGGACACCTTCCACTAGAGCAGGTTGCTCCAAGCCCCTGTGTCCAACCTGGCCTTGAACACTGCCAGGGATGGGGCAGCCACAGCTTCTCTGGGCACCCTGTGCCAGTGCCTCAACACCCTCACAGGGAAGAGCTTCTGCCCAAGAGCTCATCTCAGTCTCCCCTCTGGCAGGTTAAAGCCATTTCCCCATTTCCATGTACTTCCAGCATTGCAGGGATAACTGAAGTAGTTTGTAATCACCTTATAAGGACTATTTGCTATTTGTTTCTCCACTCTAACTAGCGTGAGGTGTGGTGGTGTGTTTTTTCCCTTGTATCTGCCACTTAACATATAAGTTAAGAAATAACAGCATGGAAAGAAGAACACAGCAGAAAAGAAAGAGTCAGTAAAGGCTGTGACACAAAGTAAGCATCATATAAAGCAAAGCACTGAAGAGGAAATAGGGCTAAAGAAAATGATTCCATATAATCAAACTGCCATTCTGCCTAGGCCAACTCCTGCACCATCAGCAGTAAATACCCGCTGATTTGACAGATAATCATCCTGTCATATCACCTTCATCAACTAATTCTCTCCAGATATTTTCCAGACCAGTAAATAAACAACAACATAACAACGTCATGCTCAGGTATAAACATGCAGGAGAATGGAAGATGAGCTGCATATTGTGCTATTAAACTCTTTAAGTACAATTTACAGTTAATTGCCTTTCACAGTGGAGGAAAAAACTCCCCCCCCCCCCCCAGAAAAACCCCCCCCCCCCCCCCAGCAGCCAGTTCCATGCCTGCTTCTCCAAGCTTTAATTGCTTATTCCAACTGGGATCAGAGGCTAATGAGCATCTCGAGCACTACATTTGACAATGGCAGCTCAGCAGACGGGTTCAGGTTTAGTATTTTTCTTTGTTGCAGGCCAAGAGTTAGAGAGTGAAAGGCTTGTGTCTCCCCTTTCTCATTAAACATCAGTGTGCCATCGTCATCACACAACAACCTCCGAGAGGCCTCACAATCCTTTTTCAACTCCAAAAGGCAGCTTAGACTTCTTCTTTCATAAAGAGAAGAACTGAAATAGGGGTGAATGGTGTTTTAACGCATATATTCATTGCAGAATATTAAGAGTGTATTTATGAGATGATACATTATTCATGCCCCAGAAGGCAGCTGGTTATTTCGCTCCTGTCAGTTCATCACCACACAAAACGCCGTAGTGTTGGCTCTGGGGTCTAGAAACTGCTGGAGCTACACGGAGTCTTCTTGGCCCTGAATTGCCTGTGGTGTTACACTTAAACCATTAAAGAAGAGTAAATAAGCCTTTATTGATTAAATTCCTTTTAAACCCACGATTTTACTCTCTTGATTTTCTGTGTGTACATATAATTTTGCAGACCTGCATAATATGCTTTTCCTTTTTTAGCTCTACAGAATGTAGTTGCTCTCAAACCCCAAGGGTGAAGAAATGAGCAGCAGTGCAGTGGGGGATGTTTTCAAATTACACTCCAACTGACCCAAGAGCAACATGTGGAATGGTGTCCCTCCAGCAGCTGAAAGCCTTCTCTAATGAATTCCAAAGGAAAACCATTTACTCCTGAGTCTTCACTCAGCAGGTGCCCAACATGCTGCTGTGCACACTGTAAAGTTATGTCCTGTGAATGATAATAGAGAGAAATCATTTACAAGATAACCAAGCTCCACAGTCTGTGTTATGTATGTATCTTCCTGTTTCAGGCCACACACTGCAGGGACTGTTTGGCTGGTTTTAGAGACGTGCTTACACTAACATATTCCAGTTTATCCCAGGTGTATATACATAAGTACCTTCCAGCTGTCAGCTGCTCTTCACCTGTATCAATTATTTCTCTTCCACAGGCTATAAGGTTGTCACTGCTCCACGTTTTCTTTACTCCAGGTCATATTTATCTTAAGAGCAAGTTTCCTATGATACAATTACGTCCCACTTTCTGTCACAGTTTTATATTGGTAATCTGCTTCCATTGCCTAAAAAAACAGCTATAAAAATGCATTTAATGCCCTCACCCAAAATTTATTTACACAGTGTGAAGGTGAGGTGTCCCTGCCCACAGCAGGGGGCTGGAACTGGATGATATTAAGGTCCTTTCCAACCCAAACCGTTCTATGATTCTATATAACTGGAATAAAAACAGGGCAAGTTCTTGTCTTGCTTCCTGGAAGGAACAATAAAACTGCCAGTTCCCTGCATGATACTACTTAGTTTTCTTTGTGATATTCTGGGGATATACTCCTGTTTTTACAGACCAGCATAGTAAGGACCAGATGGTTTTGGATATGTCAACCCATTCAGAAAAGAGCAAATTTGAGTGAAACTGAAATCTTTTCTTTGCCCTGACCCTCCATCTCTCCTCCATGAAATAAACTCTGGGGGAGCCAACTCATGATGTAGGGGAAAAAAGGTTACATTTCTGCTTCAGAAATCATCCCTGGTCCTCCTCTCTTCTCTATACCTGCTCTGTATTCTACTATGCCAAGAAAGGGCGAAGGGGGAGAATTCATCCCCCTGCCATGAGCTAAGGTGTCAGCCTGTGAAGGACGGTGGCCATGCCATGCTCGCCCTGGTGCAGTACTTCCCCCTCCACAACAGCTGCTCAATGTTTGGATAGCTGCAGAATCCCGGCTCCTCCTCAGGGAAAGCAGCTGCAGAACCTCCACCCAACAGAGCCTGCAGTGACTTTAGCAATCAGGAACAAAAACTTGAAGCCCTTCTGACTTGAAGTCATGACTGCAACAATCCGGTTCATATGAATTGGAAGACACAGAGCTCTGGTGCCTGGGAGTCCAAAGCAAATGCAAGCACATACCAACCCCACTGTGGCACACTCCAAGTCTAACAGGTGAGTGCTTATGAAGCACTTTATTTAACCTGCTGAGCACGGCTGCCTACAATGCTGGGCTGTGAGAGCAGCTTTCGAAGATGTTTTGAAAGGTCTTCTCCAAGCCAGGCGGTCTTCCTGAGCTTGTTATGCCACGGCCCCACAAATAGCTCATTCAGCACAGTCCTGAGGATTAGTCTTGTTCGGCTGGATGCTTTGTGCTTAATCCTCACCAAGCAACAGAGTGTGGTAAAGGCATTCCTCAGATCTGCTGACAGGAAGAATCTGCTGCCAGAAGTCAACCAAATATGTAAGCTTTCAGAATACCCCATCTCCTTAGACACTCAGAATGTCTGTTCTCTATTACTCCTCACAGTAATTACATCAGGCAACTTCACATTCAGTTGTCATGAAACTGCAGCTTGCTCTAGGAAAAACATGTGAAGTGGCATTTTAGTCCTATTGCAAATGACAGTTCAGGGTCAGCAGCAGGCCCCAGCTGAAGAGAACTGTATCAAGGAGAATTTCACAACGCTTGCAATAAAAAGGGCTCTGCAATGTATTTTACTGGCAGTTTTCTTTGAAGTAAAGCAACAGTTAAGCTTTCAGTGAGTAACAATGGTGGTGGCTTTATTGCCTCTCCATAGATGCACATTTAATTACTGCAGATCTGTGACAGAACTTATTATATTCCAATTTAAACTCCCCCACTTGTTTCTGCCCTTTAATGTGCTGAGAAATAAAAGCAAAAAATAGTTTGCATTCATCATCAGAAGGGCTGGGAGAGGTTTGGGAGCCTGGAGATGTTACCAGGCCAGGACGGAGTTGTTCTTACTCGTGAGGGAATTTCAACGGCAGATGTTTTGCACAAGGTAATAATCGTGAGCTGAGACTGGGAGAAAGAAACACTCTGAGAATCCTGTTCTGAATCCATAGAACTTAAAGCATGAGGAACATTAAATGAGGATTACATCACCACTGAGCATGCAGCCAACAGGTCCTATCACTTGGTGGTGGTGATCTCAACACAAAACTCACTGCTCCACCCTGTTTTGGCAAATAAAAATAAGCAGTTGTTTGGAGCATTGAAGGAACATTGAAAATATATTTATATATATTAATTTATTTTGTTTTCAGATAAAAATGAAAAAGGCCTTTAGTTATCAGAGAAACGCATTCCAGGCCCGCTAAGGATGGTACACTGTTTGGGAACAGTCTGTGGAACCTTACTGAGAGGGATCAAAGCTGCTTTTGTAAACTCTTGTTTCAGAAGAACTCCATGGTAAGATACATATAGATGTTGCTCTAACCAAAAGTTCCTTCCCCTTAATTTAAAGGTCCAGAAACGTGCAGTGTCTGGCAGCCAAACATCATGGCTATTTTTGCTCCAAGAAACCATTTTTGATTATTATAGAAAGAATCTTGGCAAGCATCTACAGCAAAGCATACATCAGGAGCTAGAAATTATATTACACTTGAGAAACACTGCTCCTCCATGCTGACAACGCAACTATGTTGTCTGGGGGCTGAAGGGAAACTCTGGTTTACAATTAATTGTTCAGTGTAGGAGTCAGCTCTGCAAACGAAGCGAGATGATCTGCCCTCGTGCAGGACCTCTCCCTTGGTGAGCTCGGTGTGACTCTCACAGACCATGAGATTGTCTCAGAGCTATTGGGGTTTAGCACGGCCGCAAGAACATCACTGCAGTGCTTCAGTTCAAGACACAAACGCATTATCCAACCCTTATCCAAACACTGCAATGCTTCACAGTGCAGTTATGCACAGTCCTACCAGCTATCCATGGAGATGAAAACTGCTCTCTATTTCTAGATCAGAAAGGCTTGGTCCCTGAAGTCATTACTTTATAGCATCTCAGCTGGCCAGACTTGGTCCCACCCAGGGTTAGGCAAGGGTTTCTTGATCTGGAATTGTCAGAATTTGGCAGATGAGGGTCAGATTCAGAGAAGGGAGTTCAGATACTGCACAGACATCACTTAATGTCACAGAAATGCCTTCCAGAGCTGTTCTACCATTCTTCAGCTAATAGGATGGCTATTTAAAGCAGGCTCTTTGCAGTGATCAAGTCATTTTGAACAGGACTGCTGTGCAACTGGCTTTGCTCACAGATTTTTCTATTCTTATTTAGGGAACAGATACCATCTAGTTACTTCTGCACAACTGAATGGAGCAATTAAAATATTCATTTCTGTTAGTCCTGATTCTCTAGAATACTTCCAGCTCAAGTACCTGGCAGAACCAAACCAGAGGCAGCACAGTGCACAGGAACTGCTGAATAGTTTGGTGTGAAGTTTCTCCAACATCTTCATTTCACTTTATGCTCACAAGCCTTCCTTTCTTTTACATTACTGCTCTGTGCTGTCAGGATAGAGTCACAAATTAGTATCTCTATGGTTAGTGAAGCAGTGTTTTGACAAGTACAGTCAGGCAAGGCAAGCCCTCTCATTAAGTGTTCCAGATGCACGAAAACAGACAAGCAATTTTTCGTCTAGGAAGTGAAGGAATTAAAACACACCACATTTTAGCTGTGAAAGAACATCACATGAATGAACATCTCTCCACTTTGATACACTTCCTGGTCTTCTGCTTTGAGCTGTGAAGTTCATGCAGCAGCTTCACTTTTCCCCTCTTACACCTCTAATTCAGTCTGGGTTGTGTGAGAAACAAGAGTACACTCAGCAATTGTTGTAAACAGGGGGTTTAGGGGAAACTCTTCCCCACTTATGGATGCTGTAGGTACCTCTGAGTGTACCCGGGAACCAGCAGTGCTCACAATGGTACATGGAAGGATACACATTTAGATGCTGCTCTGCAGCTACCTTACCACAGCAGGAGGGATGAAGTTCAAACCAGTGCTAGGGATCAAGGATCACTAGTTACCACTTCTCTCAACTTGTTGCTTTTCCCTTGCATTGCCATGTCTGGTTGCTTGAGCCTATCCTGGATACCAAAAAGAGACAGGCAACATCTTCAGGCTCATTGAACTCAATTCAAAAAGTCTAACGTGAGAGCAGCCATGGAGCAGTTTGAAGTAACAGCTAAAACGTGGGGAGGAGGAAACATCATTCAGGCCAGGAAGTGACAGACATAAGCTTGAGACCATCTCACTGAGGTCTCCATGTACACAACTACATAGAAAACTGTTCCTACATATGAGCTACATGTTAGAATGTATTTTTTCTCTGACGTCCCTCAGTGACCTCATCATTGCTCCCTAAAAAAGGGTAACTGCATGTGATTGATAGGTTTTGTTTGCATTTGCAGGTAGGATCACAATGAACTTTGCTCAAGTGCATGGATGGACAGAGCAGATCTCACAGTGCCCTAGAAAACCAATGTACTGCTGGAGAGCAGAGACCAACGGAGGCTCTGCAGAGACCACAGAAATGGCACATGTGCAGCTGACCCCCAAATCATCATATTTACTCATAAGGTTTTAGAAGCTTTTAGAAAAAAATCGTTGCATGCCAAATATTTTTTCACCGAATAAACCCTATATTTACAGGAAAAAAAGCTGACTTTTTTAATACCCTAAAGCATGGGAAAGACTAAAACCTAAACTGTGCCTATACTGTTAGATGCATATACTTGAAAATCCTCAAGCAACTATATGGAAAGAGTTAATATCTGATTTGCCACACCTGACCTACTATTCTACATTTTACAGTTCGTTGCTCCAAGTAACCAAGCTCTAATAGAGGCGAGCTTATGTTTAATATCAAACATCCAGACAATCACTAGACAGTCCATGAATTTGAGAAACAGAATTTACTTAATTCCATTTTAATTTCTATTGTGTATAAAAGTGTTTAGAATGTGAGCCTTGCTGAGAGCTGACAGAATAGCATTATACAGTAATTCAAATGCTGTAAAGGCTGCTAAGAAATCTTCACTGAAATGACAGACCTTGGGAAGTGCTTAGAAATGCTCTTTCATCCGTTCTAGATGGGTTTAGGGTAAGAAATTCTATATAATAAGATCGTATATTTACAGCACATAGGCTAACCTTTCTACCATTTCCATAAGCATATTATCCAGGGTTGGATAAGATTTGCAGCACTGGTAGCACATGGAGTCTTTCTGCGCTGAGGTTTAGTTTGTTATGAGAACCAGAAAAGCCTGGAGGACATTCCTGCAAGATGGCATTGCTGTTCTTATCCACAGTCCTCCCATCGAAGTGTCTGAAATACTCTGGCAAGACTGAACATTAGCTTCCTTCAAACCCCTGTGCTCAGGAAAGGGGAAACAGATTGACTCTGTATTTCTGTGCCTAGATAAGTAAAAATGTCCAAGGAAGTGAGCATTTTGAAGCCCAGGTAACACCCTCCGAGGGTGGCTTCTCCTCACCTGCTCAAATACCCACACTCCTCTTTTTTCATAAGAAAACCAACTGAGAAGAAAACCTGCTCAATGGCACAATTCTGCTGTGACCACAAGCAAGCAAAAGAACACAGCCTCTGACCAAGAGGGAATTTGGTCAGATCACATTTGGCTCCCAGCAGATCCTGCTTCTTTTCACCAGGGTTTGCTTTTCTCTTCCGGTGACCATGCTCTTCCCATGGCATGTGTAGCACCTCCTTACTGCTTTGTGCTCTCTAAAGCATCAGCCAGCTCAAAGTGTGACTTAGCTCTGCTGTGATGAGAGCCAGCCTCCTATGGCTCAGCCAAAACATGAGTCAATCCAGGCATAAACATCACATACAGTTTCATTTATTGAGGTCTAAGCAGCAGGTAAGGGAGGCAGAGCAGCACCATAATAAATCAAGGTACACAGCATTCCAGTCTTCCTTCAGTGAGTGCAACTCTTCGCACCATAGCTTATCCTCCTCTCATACCAAACTTGAGACCTGAAGGATCTCAAGGTATTCACTAAAGGATCTCCTTCAGAAATGTATGTATCAATCTTGTGTTACTCCTGTGTTTGAATGGTGCTTCGCCGTTCATAGACAAATTGTTTTCCAACAGAAACAAATAAAGGTCAACATTCTACGTATCTCCATTGTCATACTTCCCCTGTACCCTCCAGTCTATACTCTCAGAATTGATGAGAAAGCCTCTTTGCCCAAGTTTCTAATCTAGTTAATAAAGAGTCTTGAGAACATGGACACAAGTGCACCACAGAGACTGGATAAAGAGACAAACTCACCGGATAAAGAGACAAACTCGGTTGTTCGCAATCCAATTAACATCAAAGCCTACATAAACAAAAGATTGCACTCATTTGCTGGTTTGCTTCACAAACTGGGTGTCTTCAAGAAGGCCTGTTGGGCTGCCAGGAGCCTGTTTACCTGGGAGGAGGAGCTGGGACACTTGGCTGGGTGCAGACATTTTCTGCAGCAGGCAGAGCTACTCAGATCAGATATTCTGAGCAGAAGAATATGCAAAGGCTGATGTAACAGTGCCTGAAGACTGCTGGAAGATCCAGCACTCAGACAGGTCATGGGAGCTTGCACAAGAGAGCTCACAAAGCAAACAGAAAGACTAACTGCATGCACCAGCGTTTCAAACTCTGCTATTGCTCCTGACCTCAAGCACCATTTTATGCGTCAGATGCAAGCTGGAAAACACTTCTGGTATTGATATGCAAACATGCACACCAGGCATCTTGCTTCATTCCAGTCTTCCCAGATCTGACACTGCCGGAGCAAACAGCTTGTACTAGGCTGCAGAACCCTCAGTAGCAATGTGAATTGTTTGGGGTTTGCTCCTTTTGCATACTAATACTTTGCATTGTCTTACAGCTGACAGCTACTTCATTCACTTCCACTCACGCCTGGGCTCTGGGCTGAAGCAGAAGTTGCACATCAATCTCCTCAGCAGCTTTTCTTATCCTTTCAAAGCAAGGGTGGGTGCAAAGGCTTATCCAGGAAGCTGGAGTTGGGGTTTTGTTCAGCCCCCCTCAGAAATGAGGACAAGAACAAAGCTCTAGCTCCTGTACAGCTTGATGCAGGAGGGTGCAAGCATCTGACCTGGGTAGAACCAAGCGCCAGTGCCTGGTCTGAGCACACCCGCTGGCTGTGCGAGCTAGGGGAATGCGCGACTCCAGCCCAAATCCAAAGTGCTGAATGCATCAGAAAGCACTTGTGAGGAGCAAAGTCCTCTGCACTTGTGTTCTTTCCCTTCCTGCTGTCTGCTGCAGAAATGTTTGGAACGTGAGCTTTGTGCTCAGGAGGGCTGCAGGGCTGACAGTTGAACGTGGTGTGGTCAATAGCATGAACAGTCACCCCGAGTGCTCCAGGCTCGGCAGCAGCTGATCCTGCTCCAGGCGGGAGCCTGCGGCACAGCCTGGCCCAGGGCTCCTCTCCCAGCCACAACCCCTTCCTTATCCTCTCTCACAGGGGAAGCTGCTCTCCAGGAGGTGTTTCCATGGGCCCCTCTGCTGGCGAGGTTGCCCCATGGTGCAAAGGTGAGACCAGCCATGGGGTCGAGAGGCACCGTGTGCTGGGGTGGGTGGACCTGCACCCTGGGGTTTGCTGAGCAAAGAGAATGACTGCTGAAGGGTGCTGTGGGGTGGAGAGATTAACAGAGCAGCCAAGCGAGCAGCCATGGTGAGCTATAAAGTTCAGGGCAAGTACTGGGGTGGGATGAAATGACAAAACAAACGGTATCACGGAGGAGTCCCATGACAACAGGACTCAAAGTAACACACAAACAGGATGGGAAGGAAGGAGGAAATTTAACCCTGCAATTATTTTCTTTGGCTTATTTCCTTTCCACCCAGCCTTCCAGACTTGTGTAGCAGGCTAATGTTACTGTCATTCCAATCCCCAGCAATGCTTTTGAAATTCATGTGTGCCACTGATGGAAGAGCATAACGATGCAGATAGGCTACTCTGTGGGTACAAATGCCTTGTGCTCAGGCACTTAAAACAGACTGTTGCTCTCCCCTCCCCACTGCCCATCTCATCGGTTCTGTTACTGATAACACAGCAGTGGTTTATTTTTCCATTAGTCTATTCATCACGTTGATCAGGAGATACAAAACATCACAGTTATACTAACATGTCCTACAGATAGTATCCAACTAGTAAGATCTTATTACCAGGAAATATTTTCCTACAGCCCTTTACTGGAAAGAAACACATCTGAGGCTAGCCCACTTTTGGCAGCAGTTATCAAACAAGGAAAAAGAGAGCAGTGTCTAAAAGGCAATATATTTTCCCTCCTCTTTTGGAACTGAATCCAAGAATATTCTTTGGATGAAACCATATGAAAGGGGCACAAGTTGAACCAACACCCTTTGCTGCACATAAAATAAATGCAGGGCAGCACCACAGGCTGCTTTCTCAAGCTACATCCTTTGATCCCTGCACTCTCCTCTGCTGATTGCTACCTTGAAACTTGTCTCAATCAATTCTGTTCCTGGCTTAAATCTTAGGATAACACTGTTGGAGTGCATGCCAGCAGTACTACACTGCTGCCTCAAGCCTGAGCAGGTCAGCACAACCAAACCCTTGCCTCCCAAGAAGTTGGGATTTCTCCCTGGTGTCCCCCAGTATAATTGCTATTGCTCAGTTGATGCTTTCTGTGTCTGCAGAGTGGACTTGATCATTGCATGAACGCTTGGAAAAACTGGAAAGACTGGGAAAAACGTTTTCATGAGTGTCCTTTTTCTGTTTGTCTGCAGATATTAGTTGTCATCGCTACGTTGATTGCTGTGCTCATACTGAAAGCTCAAGGCAGTACCAGCTATGTTTCCCCTGCACTTTATTAACACAGGGAAGTAAAAAGTGGGATGCAGAAAGTTATGCTGTAATGTGTAAATTGTGATTACACCCATTTAAATAATACTGTCAATTCAGCATTGCCTGCAAGACATGGAGTGTAGCTCATTTAGAGATCTGGTTTCACTTGAAAGAGCTAAAAATGTTTGCCAAGCACCACATCCTGCAGATATCACGTACACAGCATGTACACAGACAAAATTGCTCTTCTAAAACTTTTATTTCTCTATCTCACTGCTCAAGCATAGAAATAGATACTGCCTAATGCTCCTTGGGAGCTGTGAGAGCCCAGCACTGGGAATGAATCTAACTCTGCCTCTGCTATCAGCTTTCCTCTGCAACTGAACAAATCGTTCTTTCCCTTCCTCTCCCTCAGTCTTTCCATCTGGAAAAATGAAGACATTTGCATCTGTACTGTGGGTGCCTGTGCTGTGCATATAAATCATTATTTGTTTAAGGAAATGATTTAAAGATGAAAAGTTCTGTATTTCTGATTTACCGCATTTGTATTTCCATGGAACAAACCAAAACCCAACAAACCCACAAACCCAGCTTCATGAAACGAGCTGATCCACAGTCCATCAAATTCATTTCATTAAGGTGATGGCACAGGCACCTCTTGCCTGGTATTAAATAGGAAGCAGTTCTCACTGCAACTGGAGATGAACATCAACCAACTATCGCAAGAGAAAACATGCTATTGAAAAGCAGCAGACACAGCTCTCCAAACCACATCCCAGTCATGCACCTCTGAATGCTACTACACCGAGTAACAACTGCCAGCACCAGATTAGCACTTCCCATGACAGGATGCTACTACACACCAGCTTCAAGGAACCCTGGAATAGCGTCATCCTGGTACATGTTCACACTGTCCATGCCACATGTCACACATCAGAAAATTAAGCTTCCTGACAAAGTGGCTGAACATTTAGTAGCCCCCAAGGCCTCTCGGTCTTCATGTGTAAGGCCTGTGCTTTTCTATCTATTTTTTTTCTTCAAAGACCTACAAGAATGAGGAGCCTGGATTAAACTGAATTTTTTCCCTTTGGCAAATGCAACTTTAGCCCAGCAGCCTGATAACCTTCTATCTACGCTTTGCCAAATCTCAAGTTTCTGCTACTGAAGGAGTCCCCTCCAACAAACACAGTGGCTTCTCCTGAGAAGTCTCACAGCAACGTCCAACTTGCCTGCAATTGTTTTTTACCTTAATAAAAATTCTCTCCTGGAAAACGCAACTTTCCTTTGGAAGCTTTTCAGTGCTGTGACAACCAAGCACCTGGGAAGCAGTGAAGTCAGAGCACTGGGAGACGCCCATTGCAATAAGAATTTACCTGCACGTACACTGCAGTTCCTGGTTGCCCTCCCTTAGGATACATTCTTCCTGTGGTAGCGTTGCCATTTACAGGTCAGAGTGTTAAATACGGGGGCTGCTCATGTGGCCCCCAGCTAAGGGCGGGTGCGCACAGAGCCACCCCATCCCCAGCAGCAGCCCCGCTCAGCGCTGCCCCTGCCGGAGCCTCCTTTGTTTTCCCGCAGCACCAGTGCGATGCTGAGCAGCTTCTTAGAGCCCTCAGTGTTGCAGCACACAGCACTGTCCTGCCTGCACCTTAGAACAACCGATGTTACCCACATTAAAGAATAAAATCTCAATTTGTTGATAGAGGAATGACGAAGTGCTCCAAGCTCACGCAGTGGCAGATGTACTGTTTTGCCCTTCACGAACACTGTTTCAAACTGGCAAGTGTGTATATGTAGATGGAGGGTTTATTGCTTCGCTGCTGTTCAGCATGGGGGCCATTCACTTTTTACTAGAGTTCCTTTGGCATAAGGAGCATGACTGGACTAGTAATGAGGCTTGCCTTGTCTCTCTATCCTCTGTAAAAGTAATGATTTCATCCAGAAGGACTTAAAGCCCCCAAGGTCCCCCCTTAATTTGTGTACTGAATATGAAACTTTTATATCCAACACACACAATCTAAATACTACATCCAAGTCACAGGAAACCAAAACCATGCATGAAAGCCATGAAAGCCATGAAAGGCTCTGGATCTTCAAACATGTAACCATCTATACAACTACAAGCACACATACAGATATATACACATATATACACACACACATACATATATATCTAGAAGCACAAATACTCCAATTCTAATGAAGCTATGCATTTATAAATTCAAGACCTGTTTTATTTTCTTAAGCTGCAAAAAGCACCTTTTATTCTTATTTAGTTGAGAAAAAAAAGTTCTAAGTTATTTATTTCAGAAATCAGAATTAGGGAAAACCCCCTAGATCATTGCTTTTAAACAGTACCATATTTAAAGGATAACTTAGCAAGAGAAAAAGTAATTTTTAGTGATATTCAGTAGCATTTTCCTCCTCCTCAAGCACTTACAAACCCCATGACAGGGAGTTTCTCATTTGGTGCTGGACCCATGGCTGTGACACCCAGCTTCGCTCCGTGAGCAGTGGCATATTTTTCAGGACATACAACACGCTGGCACTTGCCAAAGTACTGAACCAAGTGGTAAGAAGAGCCCCAAGATCCCCCCCGGCTGAGCAGGGCTTCTAGGCCTGGCACAGCACCGGGGGTTTGGGCTGACCGCAGCCCAGCTGAGTTTCTGTGCCTGTGACCTCCTCAGAGCAACACGGGATTTCACCCCCAACCCCCTGTAATGCACTGATGCAACGCTACTGACATCTCTCAGTGCTCAAAGAAACTCTGTATTTCGACGTCAGCCTCATTCAGCCCCCCCAGCTCTGCGGAGCAGTGGAACTTTGCAGCGCACAAAACTTCGGCCCAAGTTTACTAGCTTCACATCACCCCTACCCATTCTGCAGCACAGAAGAAGTGCTGACATTTATATCAAGGAGCATAGGGTAAGTCAAGGTATTTTTCATTGTTTATTAAGCTTCCCATAAACTAGCAAGCTAGCTATGAATTTTAACCAGGCTGATGACTTCAGGGCATTTTTCATTCCTTTACTTCCAACTGTATGTAGACATTAAAAGATCCTTAAGACCACCACCTCCAAATCAAACTGCCATGTAAAGACTAAAAGCACTGACTTTTTGACAAGCAGCACACACGAGAGCTTTGGGTTTCCAATGGGAATCTGCAACTTCCTGCCCCAGCTGCTGGTGGCAGCTCTGATTTTGGCTTCGCTTGTTCTAAGCATTCATCAGCTTTCTCAGAACAGTCTGACTGAATCCAAAGCAGTTTAAAGTAACTGGTACTTGCAAAAAAAAGTAATGATTAATACCCCATTAAAACAAAACGATATTAAGCTGCTATCATTAATTTGATATCTTTTAAATCCAATGGCACCGACAGGAATTAACAAATACGGTTAAAAAAAGATATGAAGTACAAAACATGTATTATATCTAGTAATAGATCTGAATGAATAAACTCGCCCCGCCAGCTCTCCGCCACTTCACCACATGCTCTGGCTGCCCATTACGTAATCCCAAACCTCCCATACCCACAGGCCAGTCCGAGAGCTCTGTTCAGGAACTCTGGGAAGGATTTACATCCCTGTCCTGGGAATCTGCACGTTTCTATGTGCGAGACACACGCAATACTGGTTTGTTAAAATCCTGAAACCTCCTCATGCTTTGCATGAAAACCCCTCCTTTAACAACTGCACAGACTGCCTGGGATTTAGCAGAAGGATTTTGCTTCTGAAACATTCGGCTCCCTCTGCTGTAGGATTGTTCATTGTTCTGCTCATCTATTTAAAAGCAGATACACCAAGAAGAATAAATACATGCAGTGACAAAATGCACAGAAATTCACCGGGAGGGATCCAGGGTGGGCACAGACTTGACAGGCTAAATACAAATAGAAACCTGAACCTACAGCCCAGAATCAGTGCTCAAATCTCCATAACACAGTGCATTGGCAACGATGATTAACAGGCTCGTTTTTCTGCTGAGAACTTGATATGCATTTAGAAGAACGAAACCGACATTCCGCTAATTCTAGCCAGTCAAATGGAGAGCTCTGCCCTGAAAAGACCCATCTGCTGTCATTTTAAGGACAGCAAAACCTCTATAAATGACTACTTCAGGCATGACATAAAGCTGTATAATTAGAAAATCTCATCTGCTGCACCTAGAAAGCCTTGTTTTGCCTCACCCCCTGCTCAATGCATGCACAAACAGAATTCATTCCTATTTTCCTCCACCGCTAGCCCAAGACATTAAATCATCATCTCTGTAGCAAAGCTACTGCTGCAGCAACTTCTGCACTGCATCATTCACCTACCTCTGACTTCATTGTTCCACGGGCCATGAATAAATCAATCGGAGTGTCCAGGTGGAGCTGTCACAGTTTCCTGTTGTGGTGGGTGTGCAGCACTAACAGAAGCCGAGGATCCAGGAGCTGGAGCTGGGTCAGCGCCGTGCTGCGAGCAGAGTGCAGGGCTCGCAGCTCACGGACACACTGTGCTGATCAGCACATTCACCTGCCAGCGCTGCGATGGGCCAGACCTGGAGCTTCTGCTCAGCAGCTTCCCCCCGAGTGTGCCCTGAGCACGGCTCTCTGGCAGTGCTGGCTCTAAGCAACCTCCCTGCAAGGTCAGTGCCCTTCTCAGACGTAGCAGGCAGCTCCAGCAGCAGATGCTGGGCTGGATCGAAATGATGACGCTACATGTGCTTTTCCAGAACCAAATCACTTTCTAAATCTGATACTGACTCCCAGGTAATATTCAGCTCCAGTGGTGCTCAGCCTCAATGTTGCAGAAGCATCCAAATGCTGTACCATAACTTTTATGCCTAAGCAGAAAGTATTTTATCTTCTAATTGGAGCCTTATTCTTTTTTTTCCTTTTTTCCTCCTGGATTATCCTCTTAAACAGCACTGAACCAGACAGAATATGGATCAGCCCCTCTGAGCCCCACGGTACTTCTTGATCTCTGCCCATTGCCTCTGTCACACTTCTGCCCATCACCAAAGTGCAGCTCCTCCTGACTGCACCAACTTGGACGGGTGCTCGGCACTTTCCACTTAAAGAGTCACTGGTCAGGCTTCGCCTCCTGCCCTCTGCTCTGCTGCAGAACTGCTTATTCTGCATTTGCTGTTACTGCGGCATTTTCAACCCATCTTAAACCCCAAAACATGGCCCAGATTGCTGGTATTTGTGTAGGGCAGCCCACAGTAGTTTAAGTTTTAAAATCAGTGTTTACAGTGTTTCCATCAGACTCATGGAAATTGAGCTGAGCTTTTGCTCAAGTCATGTGCTCTTTGGAATAGCCTCAGTACAGGCAAACACTGCCCAGCCAGCCCCAGCTAGTGCTCACTGCCTGCCATGGTTCAAACAGCACCAATCTCAGACATGCCATGAGCAAAAGGAAACGAGGAGCTGTTTCACCAAAGGCCAGATCTTTTCCACTGTTTTGCCAGAGGATTTGATACCCCTTGAAATGGTACATTTTTGATCAAAAATTTCTCAACTACTTTCTGGAGTTTTGCCTACAGCTGTAGTGGTAGAGGAGGAGCTTTATGTTAGCAGTCCTCCATGCAGCTTCTCCTACCTCTCAGGTTCCTGTTCAGATGTAATGTATCAGTCTAGGTAACACTGCTGATGGTACTTGGCCTGCGAGACAAGGGAGCGTCCCTGTCCCTGCCTGGGATGAAGTGCCACGAGTTCAGCTGGACTGAACTTGAAGCACAAGGGCTTTTACAATCCCCTTCCCAAATCTGAGAAAGAGTCACAGTCTGCTCCTTCACTTCTTGCTTACCAGACGTCTCTGATCATAAAATTACATTATTTCACTCAGCTCTCTGTGTTCTCTGGGATAATATTGCCACTGGTTATTTACAGCTGGTTATTTACAGAGTCTGTCCACAGAGGAGGACCTGAAGCTCTTTCAAGAGCCGAGAAGAATGGCAGAAGTTAAATGTGATTCAGGGCAGGCAGACACAGTTTCCCGCTTTGGCAAACCATAGCATACAGTAAATCACCAGGGATCTGAACACCAGACTGTCATAGCAGGCTGTCAACCCCAGCCCCTGTATCAAATCCCACACGCTGCCTGTAGCTGTTCCCCTCCTTCCTCTCTTGCACACTCACTCCCCCTCAGTACCTCCTCACTGACAGAGACCTTCCCATTTTGCTGCCACAGGGACTGGCTCCTCCCCACATGCTCCCTTCCATCATTCCAACCCTTCAATTCCCCTTTGCAGGGCCACATGATGCTTTTTACAAGACAGAAATAGCACTTTCAAAGGGCCAGAGTGCTGACATGCATTTTCAGACAGATCCTTATGCAGTCCAGTGAGCTCCACTGCAGAGCGATGGCTGGGAGCAGTCAGGATGCTCCAACATATGAACACAGGCATGCAGAAACATGAAGGAGATAATTCAGCTAGAGCAGGAAATACAGAGGAACAAACAGGATACACAAGCACATTGCGCGCTGGGCTCCTATCTCGCTTTCTCCATCATTCCCAAGCAGTCTTTCATGTAAGTCCAAGATCTCCAGTGCAACCAGAATCCCTTTACTGCCTCCCTACATGAGATCTTTCTGTTGGAAGACAGCATGTCCAGAGAGACATTTCTCAGCACATCTCTGCATTAAAGTGACCTTTGAGTTTCCCTGTTGCATGGTTCCTTCATCAACTCTGCCGTGTCATTGTCATCAAGTAACAGAAAGATCTCTCTTCCAGGGTTCGAGGTCAAAACATACCCAAGCCAAAATCTCATGCAGAGCTTCCCGGTCAGCGGAGGATCATGCAGGCACCCAGGCCTTGTACCACCATCTTGGGAATGGCTTTCCAGTGAAGAGCTATAAGAATGAACAGGTGTTGGGGTATGGTCCCTAACAGCCTAAATTCAAAATCTGAGTGTGCTGCCTCTCCAGAATCCACACAAAGTCCTCAAAAACTTACTTCAGCTTTCCCTGTGGAAACGCTGGAGATCATTCTCACTCCCTTCTCTTTAGCACTTCTGAGATTTTCAATGCAAAGATGCGGAATAAGTGCTAAATATTACTGAAATAAACTGTTCTTACCAATGTGCATATTACTTTCACAATAATAAAGTAAAAAAAGACCATCAAGCCTATATGCTTCAAGACCTGATGGAGCCAGGAAGAAATCTTTTGGTATGAGGTTGTCTAATTAGGTGCCTGGATGCTGACTGAAAGAAGACCTTCATCCTTCTACTCCATTAGGCCCCATGAGCTGCAAACCTTGTCAGCTTTACGCTGTGGGAACAGCTTAGTTCCTTTGTGTTATTTTTACTGCACTTCTGAAGTTGTTTTGGGAGATGGAGGGAATTGTAAGAGTTGTTTTACTTTTCCTCATATTTTGTACTTTTCTTCATATCCTTGAGGTCTTGAAACCTCCCAAGAGTTCAATGACCTCGGCCTGTTCCAAAGCAAGTCAGTTGTGATGTCACTATGAGGATTTTGGCCTTTAGAGACAGGCAACATCGTAGTGGGGTGTTCAGACACCTGGATTAGGCACAGTGGCACGAGAAAAGCAGCCACAGCAAAGGTTCTGCGTCCTGGGAAAAGGAGTGTTCACAGAAACACCAGGAGCAGATGTGTGAATGACACAGAAGCGGATGGGTTGCTTTGACATGGCATCACTGGGTGCTGAGGCGCTGGCACAGGGTACCCACAGAACCTGTGGCTGCCCCATCCCTGGCAGTGTTCAAGGCCAGGTTGGAAACAGGGGCTTGGAGCAACCTGCTCTAGTGGAAGGTGTCCCTGCCCGTGGCAGGGGTTGGAGCAGGAGGAGCTTTAAGGTCCCTTCCAACACAAACCAGGCTGGGATTCTAGGATTTGCCTCTCTTCCATGAGCTAAAGTCTAGCACGTTCTCAGGTAAGACCCCCTGATTCTGATCCTGCTTTTATTTACCTCTCTAAGGTCAGGGAAATACTCACTTGCGTTTATCAGAAATATCCTAGTCCTGTACCAGACCCTTAGACAAGATAAAGGGCCAGGAAGTTTCACCTTGAATGGATGCAGGTTGCAATTTGAAGCTAAAAGGGCATTAATTTTACATGTATTATGCTTTTCTCCACTTGGACTTGCACAGTTCCCCAGCCTGCCACCTCCAGGACAGTGAAAGGTGACAGAGGGACAGTTTTGGTCCTGCTTTGCCACTGAACTACATCCATATACAAACCCTCCTGATGCTGCCTGAGGCATGCACACGCATGCACGAAACACACACTGTGTGTGATTTTTAACACAGGCAAAGGAAACTATTCCAAGTTCTTCCCCAACGATAACTTGCCTTGTAAAAGCACTGCCTTGTCACAGGCAGTCTTGCAACTGTGTGAGCCAACGTACCTACTGTGCTGTTGGCAACTTTCCTGTGATCTGCACAAAGGCAGATTCCGACACCTCCAAAACACGCTTGTTTCCCTGGGAAAACTTAGTCCTGAACACCGGATCACAGCCAAACCTTGCCTTAGTTCTCCAATGCAACCAATTGCATGCCAGAGCCAAAATACACCAGCTTAGTCTATCTGATTTAGCACCGCAGCCTAAAAATCACTATGAATGGGATGGATTGAACAGACCAGAGGTCAAGTGCAAGGCTTCCTGGTTCTAGCACCTGACAAGAATGTTTCTGCAGCTCATAGATCCAACTGCAAAAGGTCTTGGCACCCTTATGAATTCAAAAAATCTTTCCTGTATATTATATAAGCATATTAATAAAAGCAAATAAACTCTATGCTAATGTTACCTGCTGGGTGCAGTAATTATAGCCTCTAATAGTTGTAAGAGGGAAACTAATTCACTCTCAAAGAGTAATTTATTTTTATTACTGTATTTTTTCATCAGAATCTCAGATGATTTAATTTTTAAAATAAACTCAAACCAAATTTTGCCTGCTCTGGATTACTGCCTGCCAAAATAGAGCTGAATGTAACGTGTACATGCTGTCACATACAGTGTGATTTCTATTACCTTGAGAATAATGCCCAGTCAAGTGGTAAGAAATTACTACATAGAAGGTTTGAAATTAAAGAACAGGCAGAGCAGTTTTTGCTATATTGTTGGGAATAATTTAGTACTGGCAATGGGGATATACAAGGACATCAAGTAAGATGCTCTCATCGCTGCTTTCTGTGAAAACAGCAGTGAATCCTGCATGCTGACACCTTCCCACCTTGTCTGCAAAGAAGAGAAACTGCTGGGAAATGAGACAACACTGTCAGTGCTGAGCTCCAGATATCTTTCGGAAATAGGGACAAACGATACTGTTCCTTATGCAGCTTTGTTTTCATACTGGCCATTTTAGTTGTGGAAGAAACAGTAAATGAGCAGAGACCAGGCTTAAACCCTGTGCCGTGGGGTGCCACAGGCAGCTCTGTGGAAGCTGCAGAGGCTGCCGTACTGCTGAAGATACCTTTGTACCTGCCTTCCCCTCAGAGGTTCCAGATGCACTTCAGTAAGACCTGCTCTGCAGACCGGGGCTCTCGTGGTGCTGTTACATGTGAAACAGTGTAAAACACTTTAGACATCAAGGAACAAGCTGCTGACCATTACAACATTGACTGGAGGAGGCAACAGCTTTTATCATTGTCTCTATTTCAAAGGTGGGGAAAATGAGGTGGAGAAAGGAAGTCTGAGGTAAGAACTGTGGTTAAAAATGGAGCAATGCTGTGCACCCCATTCCTTCATTAAAAATAAACCACACAGAAGTACTATGTCCCTAAATGCTAAACAGCCTTAACAGTTTGACAGCAGAATAATCCTGATGCTGGTTAGAGTTTCTACCCTGCTCTCCTTACGCAAGTTACTATGTTTTTAAAGACACTTGGTACCTGCAGTTTGGGTGAGGGGGATGCAGGCATTTCTCCTTGCCTGATTCCTGGTTTGGAATGATATTGCCTTCCAGAGACAGAGATCAATTTGTCCGTTTATGGGTAAAGCCATTCGCTCCTCGTAGTTGGAGGCTGTCACAGTCCCTTGTAACGTTATCATCGCTGGCTTTGGAGAGGCAATTTTGTCATTTGGCTGTAGTTTATTTGATATATGTTCATTCCTTTAGTGATGCAGTCTCAACAACATTCTCCTTATTTCCCAGTTGGAAGCTTAGTTGCTGGCAGGGTGTACATTCAGGGGAGGATAGGAGACAATGGAGGCAAGCCTGACTGCAGTCATTTACACGCCATGATGAGAGTAATCATAAAGGAAAAACCCACCAGAGGTTAACAGATTTAGATAAAGCAGATTTAGATGTAGACACAAATATAGTTAAAAAAATGCATTAAACAGTTACCTGATAACATTTGCAATGCAGTATAATCTAAACTGGGATCCAACAAGGAGGTACGTACATCTGACCTGATGCAAGCAGACCATGTTTCTAAATACTGAAGCCTGTTGCAAGGATTTAACTTTCATTATTTGGTTTATTTCTACTTGGTTCTTTTTTATTGAGGCTGATCATCCTCAGTAAACCATTCCCCCTCACTTATCCATGCTCCGAAGAAGGGTAGTTCCATGAATTCTTTCTTCCCACCTCCGGGAACATCATATGTTTTACAGTCCCTGACCTGATGCTCAGCTTTTGCAGATCTTAGCTCCCCATCCTTCCCCATATTGTGCTGCAGAGCTCATTTGCACTAAAACCCCAGGGGGGGTTTCAGAGTCGCTTCACACTGGTGCCTCTTCCATTCTTGCTGCCTCCATCTTCTCGCAGGGCGCTTCCCTGTCACGTTTCATTTGCTCCTGGCTTCTCATCTCTTCTCCCCAGGGCTTTGGGGAGATTCTCATCAACCTTTCTCACAGGTACTGTGCCTTAAGTGCTCCCCAGGAACTAGAGTTACTGCTGCTGCTGATTTCCTTTGATATTTCCTTTCACTTGAAGTAACTATCTTGGTAACTACGTTTGGAACAGATTGATTATGGTTATGCTCTATTTACTCCGTGAAGGAGGGGCACTACGTTACCTGCACTGCCAGATACTTCCAGCACAAGATAATGTTAGGCTAACACCCTCGTGTCTTGCTTACAGACACATGCCACTTCAGTATGACTAGTCACCTAAGAAAAAAATGTGACCTTGATCCTTTTCCCTTCAGTTTCCAGTTATTTCATCTTTTCTGTTTATTTTTATTTTATTTTACACATATGGCAACAAAACAGCAAAAACTAGATTTAATTTTCAAGTCACCTACGTATCTACTATATCTTCCATATCTACCTATAGCTTGTTAGGTGTCCCAGCACAGACTGTTCACTTGTATTTCCTCAAAGCGACTCCAGAATCCAAGTAACAGAAAATCATCTGTAGAACCTGTATCTCATGAATATACAGTCATGATCGATATGAAACTTTAATAGTCAGCTGTGACTAAATGAGATAAGCATATTACAAAGAATGAGGTTCATAATAAAATTCATTATCCAAGGTCCAATTTGCAAAGAGCAGCTCATCTCTTTCACACAGGGAACATCACTCTGACTTGAAAAGAAGTCTTGGAATCAGAATCATTCATATTTGCTTTTTTTTTGCTTGTCGAGATTTCAGTCTTTTTTAACTACTTTGATTAGAAAAAGGAGGCTCAGATGAAGAATACATGTGCAAGGAAAATACTACCCTACAAGAAAAAAGGAAGGTTCACCTGGATTTCTTGTCTTTCCTTACAAACAGCATTACCTCTGTAAACACTTGAAGCACTTGAGTATTCTGTGCTTGGCTTCTTTCAGCAGAAGGCCCAGCAGTCATAGTTATAACTCATAACTAAACAAGTTATACCTCACTGTGAGCTGGAAGACAACAGTGTAGCCACCTTGGCTGAATTAAATGCTGCGTGATGGTCCCTTTCTCCTGGGCGTTTTTTCATGTGCACATTAAAAGCAGGACTTTCTGTCTACTACAGAGTAATTTTAAGGTAACATCATTTTTATCCCACCAAGTGATTGACGGAGAAGTGCAGTTCTTATGTCCACTTATATCAACAGCTTTTGCTTTGCTGTACAATTATTGGATAGTTTGAATTGACCAGAGACTCATGTGGCTCAAGGAAGACACATTATCGAGAAGATAAATACTTTGAAGAAAAGAGTTTCCAATATTTTCTTCTCCTTTTCCCAGATAAGGCACATGAGATGCAGTAAGGTGAACATTTCTAAACGTCTCCTGCTGGCTGTTGCACAATGACACAGATCAGGCAGCTGTTCAGGCTGAAGAAATACCCTCCTCTTTCTCCATCACCACCTTTTTGCTTTTTGGGTCTACTTCTTGCTTATTTGGGGGGTTTTTTGGTTGTTTTTTTTTGGGGATGGGTTTCCAGCTGGAGCAGCTCCCCATCTGGTTCATGGCTCTGCCTCACACCCCAGCACTACAGCTCGTGCAGCACAGCACCAAGAGCTGTTGTTTGGGGAGGAGAAGCCCATCTGAATGTGCGTCACACCATGACATCGTTTGCCAAAGAGCAATTAAGAGCCAGCCGCAAGGCTAGAAATAGAACTCGTGTCTCTTGACTTTCAATCCTTGCTATAAGAATTAATTTTGATTCACATTAAATAACTTTAAAGCACCATTTTTTTCTCCTCCTCCTAATTAAAGAAGAGATGGTCTCTTCCCATATTAACAAAAAGGAAAAGCTAGGGAAACAGAGCTAAAGAAATCCATAAAAAGTATCAATATTTGGAAAGTATTTAGAATTCTACTTCTTATCTCCCCAAACTACACACAAACTGCTCACTAAGCTGTATTCCTCCTCCTTTCAGGCACAGACCTTCATGTGCCCAATTACACGTACAACTTAGGATGTATAAGTTATTTTTAGAAACCTACGAGTTTTACTGCATTCTAAATAAAAGCTAGTACAAAGATCACCAAAAGAAGAGTATTTCCATTGATACCAATGAAGCAGGTAGTTAAAGTTCCCCTTATTTCACCGGCACCCTCTGTGTTTTCTGGCCTATGGGCTTATTTCTGTAAGCCTCTTCTTCCCCCTCCAAAGCTTAAGACAACAGCTTGATCCATTTTTCAGTACTTACATTACATACACCACATGATAACACTGTATAATAATATGTGCAAGGCCTTGATCTATGAAAGCAGAGATCAGATAGCGAATGAAATCACATGGGTCTGACAGCAGAATCTATGCTTACAGAAACAGAGATGACAGTAACATGTAAAAAAAAGCCATTTCCTTCTGAAATCAGTTCAGTTGTAACTCGCAGAGAAGAGCAATTAAAAGCACTGTGTTCTGCCACAGACCATATGGTGGGGTTGTAGACAAGTTAAGCAATCACTTGGCATCTCCGCTACAGACCATTTGCCCATTAGCCTTTCTGGTTTAATCTCTTTGAAGAAAGCAAACCAGCATGTTACACATCTACAAACCCACAGCAGTGCTGTTGAGTTCTTACAGTAACTGCAGCAGCCACAAATTATAAGCAAGTGCATTTCCAAGGCCAATGAAATTATTCGTACATACATGCAAGTGAAAAAAGGGTTCTGCCAAGTAAAAAAGGTGCTTCATGTTCTTATTAAACTATTTAAAATGGTCTTTTTTGCCATTCACACCAGTTGCCAGCACACCTGGTAAACAGCAGCCTGCTTCCTGCAGCTCCATCATAGGAAGACAGCCTTGCAGTCCAAGCAGCCATAGCTTTACATACTCAATCCAACTTGGGAGGCATGGCTAATTGAACAGGTATGACCAGTCTGTCTCTCAAACCCACCTGGTCTTCAACTTTTTACTATTAGAAGTCCCCCAAATTGGACCTTCACCTGTCACCTACCTATGTTATAGAAAAGCTAAGCAGCAGCTTCTACTTTATGACCATAGTTTTCCCTTTCACTTTCTTGCTAATGATGGTGTCTGCATCTCTTTAAAGTGCTACTCTCCATTAGAAAAACGTCACAAGGGTCGAGGACAGGAGCAGAAACTCTTTCAACAGAAGACTGCAGCAACACAGTTGTCATGTGCTATTGCTACCCATCAGCTCCTTAGAGAAAAAGGAGATGTTTGGGACCAAAACACAAATTTATTTCCAAAGTTCTTCAGGACTTCACTTCCTAAAGTTTATTTAAAGTGATGAAATGGAAAGATGGCATTTCTATACCAGTGTGTATGTACATGCAGATATATACAGCTCCTGCAGTTCCTACAGTGTATTATGTGCTTACTATACTTCCCTGGCAGATATCCCACAGCACTAAAAATGGGAGAGGAACAGACAAGGAAGGATAATATTACTGCAGGGATTTTAAGGTGTACTACTTGGTACCTTTACTGGAAGCATCAAACTAGTAGTTGTAAATATTATGTGCTGTGGGGAAGGGTTTGCTTCTTTCTTTTCAGTATAACTGTCAGTCCAAGATGCAGGGATAGAAGGAAAAGCCTTCAAGTGAGGCATTAAAAACCCTAAAGTTATTCATGTCAGACTGCCAAAAGGCAGCCGGGCAAGGAACCATTCTGCTGGAAGCCACAGGAAGCAGTGTAGGCAGGCATCTTGATCATCAGCTGCCTCCATATCTCCAGCAAGATCCCTGCACCAAGTTGCTTCCCTCTGGGAACACTGGCTGCTCCTGCTGCTTATTTAAAATTAACCACCATGCCTGTTTTTCAGCAATCTGCTTTCCAAACAGAGGTGAGACCTCAGCCAGAATAACTGCACTGGGCTTCCAAATTTAAGGAAAGGTAAATCAGACTTTGCCCTGCATGCAAAGGTGGCCTCTTTGGATGACTGGAGAAATGGAAACCTTCTCTGGCAAAGGTGGACTGCAAAAGATGGGCTCATCGAGTCTGTGAGAGCCCTGGAGAAGGGTAGGAACTGCTTTCTCAGTGCATATTGGTGGGGTGAGCATAGGGGTGAGAAAGAAAAAGTAGTACTGGCACAAGAAGAAATGTGCACAAGTTGGAACTGAGTTATGACGGAAATAAAAAGATTTCTAGCTCTGTGAGCAAGAAAAGTATGGAAAATGACCAGATTATGAGAAGAAAACATACAACTTGCTTGCCTGAAGTAGAAGGGATTAATGTTGATAGCCCAGAAACTCCCATT
Source organism: Nestor notabilis (assembly GCF_000696875.1). Classification (NCBI taxonomy): domain Eukaryota; kingdom Metazoa; phylum Chordata; class Aves; order Psittaciformes; family Psittacidae; genus Nestor; species Nestor notabilis. Next base: position 37,326 of record NW_009911594.1, on the reverse strand, counting down.
TCAGTCTTACCATCCTATTACTGCCACTGCTTTCCATGTTTATTCATCACCCAGCAGCCTCCTTCGCTACAGTTTGCTTCTTACAAGCGTCAGGAACAGGTTTGGCCTCCACAAGCATCATTCTTTCAGTTTCCTTCTACCAGTGAATGAAATGGCTGGACACCAACCCTGAGTCTATTAAAACTCCCAGATCTTCAGATCAGCAGCATTCACAGACATGAGGGACCCCTTTCCTGCCCCATCCCTACACACACTGTCCTATAATGTTATATCACAGGATCCTGCATTGCCAGCATCGAGGCATATCTGTGCAGCAGCAAAGCCCCAGCACATGTTTTGATAGAGGGCAGAGTTGGAGCTGTTGCTCAAAAAATAATCAATGATGTTCTTTGAAAAGAAACTGTAGACATTGATGACT
>NW_009911594.1:31871-36877 GCF_000696875.1 Nestor notabilis | reverse complement strand
TTTCCAAAGGAGTAAATGCTCTTTGGAAATAAATACCAGGATGACAATGGGACGGGAAGAACAACCTCTTTTTCCATTTCCCTCCTGATGAGTGCACATTATAGTCCATCCACCCAGCATACATATACCTCTTCCCAGTTGTTACACTGATTAAAAAGATCAATTCTTTAGATGGATCTGTTACAAAAAATGTTTTATTGTTTTTCCAGTAATTTCTTCCTAAATTGCTTTTAAGAAACTTGGTGTTATACATAAATTCAGTAAGCTACTATGTTCATCTATACTGGTTGTATGTATGTGCTCAGTTAGAGCTTTGCTGAATCAAGTGGAAGATCTGGATGATGACAAACACTTGAGATGATACACAGCAAATAGGAACTTACTCTTTGGTTTGGAATCAGGTTAGCTTTAAAACCCCTCCTAACTGCCATCCTAAACAGCCAGTTAAAGGCTAGAAATACAGGAAGAATGATGCTGATTCACAGTCCCTAAACCCACAGGTAGTTTTAAAAAGGTGTTCACATGAGCAAGATAAAGGTAAGATGGGCCTCGTATCATCTCCTTACGTCAGCTCACTGCGCTTTACCATCAACACACATTCAAACTCCCCTGAGGGATCACTTCAAGCCAGCATTCTTCAGCCTCACGTGGCCTTTAAAGGACAGGAGTCAGAGCTATTCAAACCCCAAGGACTGTCATGAACAGTAGGGCAGCTTTTCTATTTTTATTTCCACACAGTGATCTTTCTGTGGCTGACAAAAATAACTCAGTTCCCAATTAACTCTCCATGATCTGTAACTTCATTTTCTTACAGGAGATATTAAGTGTGTCAGCAGAAAACAGAATCTGAGTTATCACTGAGTCACACAGAGGAAAGTGAAATGGCTGCACGAAAAAATATTACTGAAAATGATGCTATGATGAGTTTGCGGAATCTGCAGCCTCTCCCCACCTTTAGCAAATGAAAAGCATTAATCTTTTTTTCATGCTCTTCAAAAAGCTTTTTCACTGGTGTATGAATCGGCAAAACCAGCAACTTGCCAAAAGTTTTCACAGTAAGAAACCTATTCTGTTGTCTGTATTGAGAAAGGCAACAAGCTTTAACTTCTCTCTGATGGCAGGAGAAAACTGAATGTACAACAAAGGACACATAGCCCAGAGATGCGTATTCTTAATGTCTGGTGCCATGATCACCAATAACAGTGCTTAGTACTGTCAGCGTTAGCACCTCTATGGAGATATTAATAAACCTGGACAGGCTGGAGACGTGGGACCATGTGAACCTCATGGAGTCCAACAAGGCCAAGTGCAAGGTCCTGCCCCTGGGTTGGGGCAATTCCCAGCATAACTACAGGCTGAGGGAGACTGGATGGAGCAGCCTGAGAAGGACTTGGGGGTGTGGAGTGAGGAGAAGCTCCCCATGACCCAGCTTTGGTGTGTGCTTGAGCCCAGAACCCCGCCGTGTGTTGGCTGAGCCCCCAGAGTGTGAGCAGCAGGTCAGGGAGGGGATCCTGCCCCTCTGCTGCGCTCTGGGGAGACCCCCCCTGCAGCCCTGATCCAGCTCTGGGGCAACAGCACAAGAGGGACGTGGAGCTGCTGGAGTGAGGCCAGAGGAGGCCCCGGAGCTGCTGCGAGGGCTGGAGCAGCTCTGCTCTGGAGCCAGGCTGAGAGAGCCGGGCTGGGTCAGCTGGAGAAGAGAAGGCTCCTGAAGGGGACACCTTAGAGCAGCTCCAGTGCCTAAAGGGGCTCCAGGAAACCTGGAGAGGGGCTTTGGACAAGGGCCTGTAGGGACAGGCCAAGGGGAATGGCTTGAACCTGCCAGAAGGGAGATTGAGATGAGCTCTGAGGCAGAAGCTCTTCCCTGTGAGGGGGCTGAGGCGCTGGCACAGGGTGCCCAGAGAAGCTGTGGCTGCCCCATCCCTGGCAGGGTTCAAGGCCAGGTTGGACACAGGGGCTTGGAGCAACCTGCTCTAGTGGAAGGTGTCCCTGCCCATGGCAGGGGCTTGGAACTGGATGAGCTCTAAGGTTCCCACCAACACAAACCAGTCTGGAATTGAATCAAGCTTCTCAGGACCTCCAAGGTGGACTCTTTTTTTTTTCCTGTTCATAGTGACACCCTGATGTAATCCACAGAAGTCAGCAATGCTTGAGCTTGGTGTAAAATTAAAACCATTTGGGTTAGAGTGTTCAGAATCAATTAAGGAATGAGAAAGATATTACCCCTCACTTCTGTGATGGGGACCTATTGCACTAAAAGCTCAGATAATGGCAGAGAAACACCCTTGTGGAGCATGGCGATGAAATGGGAGGCTCTAAACCAGTACTTTGCCCATAGACTGTTCCAACTTTGTAAGAAAACGGGATTAGTTTGTTCTCCTGCAAAGCAAGTGCAAACTCTGCACGAATCACAGCTATATTTATAAAGATACCACAAAATCTACAGTGGAGACAGTAAGTTGTCAGAAACAGATTAACAGAGGAAATAGGGAACTTGCACATGCTGCCTGCTTGTACCAAGTTGTTTCTGTGTGCATATATAAGGCAACAGTCACATGTGGCACTTGATGAAGCACAACGTTAATTTACCCAAACATCTAGAAGACACAGAGATCAAATCCTTGCAGGGCCTGCCCAGCATCCGATGTGTCACCCTTCCAAAGCAGAAGTGTGCTGTGCAGGTCTATGATCAGACAGGCTACAGCAACACAGTCCTGCTCAAATGCGAAACTTCCACTGACAGAGGATCACGGCCCTGGAACACTACAAGGCTCTTCACTGAGAGGTAAGTTGGAATTCTTGAGGCATTTATGCATCTTCATTACAGCTAGAAATGTTTTACTTATTCTAATTAGACAGATGTACTGTAGCTTGGCAGCTAGTAAAACCTGCTCTTGAGCAGTAATAAAGAATGCTTTGTCACTAGAGAAAATTATTAGAAAAAGGAAAAGTTGTTCTCTAACCCTGAACCAGGGCTCATTGTGCAGTTTAAGATTTCAGTTCTGAGAGTACCACCAGGCCATGAAGTCATCTGTTTCAAGCAGCAACTGATGAGCTGGCACTCTCTAAACCACATGTACAGTATGTCATATCTATAATTGCCTCTACAAAATTTCACCATATGTGCAGTGAGTTATTAATGAAACAGTTAAGAGAGAACAGAAAACAGGAATCTTGTCAGCAACTTGTCTTGGTCTCTGAACACACAACCTAGACCTAGCAGTTTCCAGAGTTAGGAGCTACCAAAACTATTTCAGCCTTCCTAAAAGCTGGAAACACTCAGGACACATCAGTTCCTATTGTCTCTATCAAAACTCAGCTTGCCTCTCTTCAGTTTGCTGATCACAAAACCTGACTCCCTGGAACTTTACAGAACCAATTCCTTGGAACAGTGTGCCATTCTTCCAAGTGTGGGCTTCAACCCTAGTTTACAGACATTCAGCTTTACATTCAACTGTATTAAAATACGCACATCATATGCTTGTGCTCTACCAATCAATCTCTCCTACAGCTGTCCTCTTTGGCCTGGTATTTGTGTCATCTGCAGATATTACAATTATTTTCTTGGCAGTGTATTAAATTGTAGTGTGATATCCTTATGAACTCACCTGCTCTGCAGTCATTCTACTTTACAGTTATGTTTTGAGAAACATCAGAATTACACCCATGGAGAAGGTTTGTTGATTCGAGTTGCTTAGACCAGTGGTCTCCAAAGTGGGGTGCACACTCTCCCGGGGGTTTGCATCATGATCCACTGGGGTATGGGAAGATGATCTTACAACTTCAGTAGCACAGGTATATAATTTATAAATGTATATACATTGCTCAATCGTTTTTTACTAATGGGGTACATGATCAAAAGGTTTGGAGAGCACTGCTGGCTTGTAGAACTCATGCACCACCACCATAAGGAATGCTGCCTGGCACACACAAACCATGTCTACTAGAAACAGAGGTCAAGTCCCTTTCAATTCTCGTCAATAAATGCCACACCAATTCCATACAAAGGTTAACATAGTTCAGTTGCATACAGCATGTTCTACATCTGTGTCCAAAATTAGTGGCAGGCTCACACACATTGTCAATTGTCTGAATCATTCCTTTCTTCTCAAACTTGGATATTTCATTAACTTGCACTGTTAGGGCTTCTGTTTTCCCTATCCCCATGAAATAATGAAATATTACATGTTGGAGAGAATTTGTTGGCCAGCTCTTCTAAACGTATTCGGATAGAATTTATCCAGATGTGCTGTTCTGACAGGTGCTCCATCTCCTGCAAACACAGCCTAGAAAATGTTACTCTGTAAGAAGTGCAAACATTTCCTAATTTGGTTTCCAAACCACAATAAATAAGTTGAATCCACTTTTTCTGCCCTTTTTGTCAAATTTACCAGCTGTAATCAATACCATTCAAATTCTTTTTGTCTTAGTATTTGAAATGTTGCCTCTAACTGTGGAGGCAAAAATTTGCGCTCCTCTCATTCAGAACAGGTTCTTACCTGGACAATATACTCATCAGAGTCACCTGCCTCTTTGCCACTTGTATGAACTTAGATTTTATAGGTACTTGCATCACCCTGAGCTCCTCTCATAACATGAAGGCCCCACGAACAGCACAGACTTTTACTTGATCAGAACATAGCAACTATTCAGAAACTACTAATTATCAGTCACAATCACTGCTTTATATTCCTAAACTGAGTAAAACAGTTCATAAGCCCTGTGACTATAACGTTAAGCATCTGAACACATTACTGTGTGGATGAATCACTACAGGACTGACTTTTAGACCTAAGCATAGCTTTGATTAGTTTCTGCCAGAGAAAATGAAACGCTCCTTACCCCCGACAAGTCAGGATGTGTTTAGAGCAAATGATAGAAGAATCAAGTGTCCACGTTTAAATGTTAAGCAAATTTACAAACTAAAAATGGCAAAGTCTGTTACTGTTTAAGTTCGATTACACACATTCAGCATAAACTTCATCGCTGGTTAAGAACTGAGAAAACCA
>NW_009911594.1:0-31840 GCF_000696875.1 Nestor notabilis | reverse complement strand
GCTCCGCGCGGCATTCCGGTGGGGATTACTGGGGGAATGGCACCACCTTCAGCTGCGGAGCACTGAGCATTTCCTGCCTGCCATGAACCGAAGCATTCGCATTGGAATGGGATTCCTGTTCCCAGAAACATCCCTTCTGTCAGCACCAGTTATTTCACTGCTCGTATTTCCTCTGGAACACAAATTCCATTTTCACTAACAAACTAGGGACATCTGCGCTGTTCATACAACAACAGATACTTTGCTGTTCAATTATCTTCAATGTTTTTACATATATGTTTAAAGACGTGTCTTTGTCTTGCAAGTGGCCTCCAGAACACATGCTCTAGCAGGACAATTTTCATTCCTCTGATTTTACATATACAGCTGCATTGAAATAGAACCTACTTCAAGGATTAAAACTATTTTGTAGGACTAAATCTGAAAGTTCTCAAGGTCTCCTGAGTGGGAGTGAGCATGGACAGAGGACTTTACATCAACCTAGCAGAGAATCTAAGTGGCAGTTCAAAAGCCTGAATAATTCCCATAGCCAGGACACAGGATACTGTACTGCCAGTAGAGGTGCTGACTGTCTCTTCAAATTATCTGTTGAGCTGCAACATTTCACCCTTAATATTCCTGTTAAATAAAGAATTTTCTCTTTCGATGCTGCAGCATTTTCCTTTGATATACAGCTGTCCCACTCATTGCAGTTTTAACTAGAAACAGGCCTGAAACAGAACTCAGCCCTCCTCAAACCTATCAAAATTCACATATGGGCATCAGTTTTGGTCCTTGAGCTAATCCAGAAAGGCTTTCAAAGACACTGCTTCAACTCAAGAACTTCGGCCTAAGTCATATGAGTCATCAAACATTCATGTTGGAGAGCAGGCATGACATAGAGACTTTGCAATTCACCAGCTGTGGAGGGAATAAAAGTATTAGACTGAATGAAATACTGTGAAATGGATTGAATTTCTCACCTTGAAATAGTAAGACTTTGTTTTGGAGTGTTTTATGTATTGTTTTAGATGTAAATACACATATTCAGTGCATACTGAGATGTACATATAAACACATGCACACAGGGGCACATACGAACACGCAGGCTGTTCTCCTTGATGTGGGGCAGTTACACTGTTTTACTACAGGCTGTACGCAACATTTGAACTGCAAGCATCTTCCAGATCTTCATACTCTTTTTCTATTTCCCAAATAAATTCCACCAGGCAGATAGGGAATTAACTAACTGCCTATAATTAATAATTTTTACCTCTGTAAAGCAGTGTAATTGCTTGGGGCTTCTGTTGCACAGGTACAACTATTTGCCACCTGAAGACATACTGTTTAACCTCAAACCACCAAAATACCCATATTCTGCTATTGCAATGTAGCATAGTGGAGGGATTGTATTTTGCAAAGCAGTATATGGCAAGGGGGGGCACTTAAACTCAACAATAAAGACTGAGAAGATTCATTTCAGTTCTCAAGAGAGTTGAAATCTCCCCAAACACCTCTCTCATGCCAACTCTACCTCCCCATTCCTTCCAGAGCCTTGTTCTGAGCTTGCACTACCTCTCCCAGGGGCCAGTACTTGGTTTTTTCTTTTTCACCCTTTCTATTCAGTATTAAATCATAGTGGAGGACTAATGGCTTGAATCCCATGGCTGAAAACAATCTTGACTGCTTAAATCTACAGTTAGATCCTTTATTTAGTTTAATTCCTCCTGAAAATGATATAATTCTTTTAGATAATCTGTTTAGGGAGAAAGGACAGATGTGGAGCACAGAAATGGCTGTATTTCTCTGTGCTCCTCAACATGTGCAAGATCAACCTAACACACCCTGCCCTGAATTCCCTTTGGGAATATGCCTGGATGTGGAGGAAGATTTAAGCAGAATCCCAGCTGGACCATATTGCATTGTATTTTATGTCCTTTGGCATCATACACAACTCAGAGGAACCTCTCTAATGAAACCTGGCACAACGTGAGAAAACTCTGAGTTCACTGCACCTATTGCTAAAGAGAACTGATGGCTGTTCCTAAAGGCTTGTGGAAAGGCAAAGGGTTCAATTTGCCACCGAGCTGCTCAGTAGCAGAGCTTTCCTTCCCTGCCCCACCAGGCGACTTCTCCTCTAGCATACTGCTTTATCTCAGCCCAAAACTGCTAAAACCCACACAGAACACAAACCCCAGCAGAGGCCAGTAGTTGATGAGGGAGTATCAGAACCCCAAGCTTCCATTGCTGACAAAACATCTGCAACTTTATTACATTGAGATTCTGAAAGCTTGCTCACCATAACAGAAATTGTTTAATAGTCCTGGAAATCACATAAGACACACTATTACTGCCTTGCTGTTAAACTAAACACATGAACTTATAGATTCTACAGGCTCTAGATGAAGTTTGTGAAGCAAGATAATCACTTCCAATACGCACTACATCGTTATAACATCTGTAGCTGGGGGAACTAAGGAACTTACGTGCCACATGGTTACAGTATCTGACATTTAAATATTGCCTTGATAGAATTTCCAAACAATTTTTTGGACACTCAAGATGTGCTTGGGAATATTGAAGGAGGATACTTCAATACTTGGAAGAGGGAAACAGACTTAAAAGCTATACAAGTTCATGGTAAGTGCTGGAAAAAGTAATTATCTCACTGCCTCAGTTCCAAAGTACCAGAAATCTTTTTTCAGTGTGAAAGCCTGTTTAGGCACTTTGGAGGTCAAAAAATAATCATAGAATCATAGAAAAATGTGATTAAATAGCAGAAAACTTAAAACAAAGGAAGAAAAAAACCTTCTCTTGCAGCATGATCTCATGGCACTGTGAATTTACAGCCCTTCACACAGTTAACGTAGCCACATGAGGCATCGGGTGAAGGAGCCACAGCCTAAGCTTAACCCCTGTGCAACCCTACAGTTTAAAAACTAATGCTTAGCATCTTTCATTGCTGAAAAATTATCTTGGTTTAGAACACTTCCTATTGAATGGGTGCAAGTTGTAGGAAATGACTGTTCCTTCCTGAATCACAGAACACAAAATGATAGGATGCATGTTCTTTTGCCTTCCTACACTCTTTGTTCTTCACACCCCCTGCACTATCTTATTATACAGCTAATCATACGCTAAACCAGCTTTTAATTTAGCCTGGGCAGACAGATTGTTGTGTGTGGACCACTGAGTGGGAGCAGAGTTTAGCTGATATTAAATGATGAAGTGAGCCCACCAGCTGCCCAGGCAGCTTGTCAGTCCCTGCTCGTCCTGCAGGCCATCAGGAAGTTAAACACATGCACAGCCTTGGCTTTTACAGCCACGATAAAGCAACAACAAACCAACCCCCAAAACCAGGAGGCATTGTCTATACAGCAGCAGCTGATCACAGTCAGCCCAGCAGCCACTTCGAAAAGGTATTAACAAAGCACATCGATGTGTTCACCTGGTAACAGGCTTCATCCCTGTAAAAGCAACTAAAATAAATGGAGTTTCAAAGAAGGGAAAACAGAGATGGGGGGGGACAGGGAGAAATGGGGTGGCAGGAAGGCTGACAAAAACCAACAAGACTTCCAAAGCTCACCCATGAAGACTTCCCTGTAGATCAGCAGAAGCCAAAGTGCTCCTATGAGGGCTCTTATTTACGCTCCATTCCTCTATCAAGTCTTAATACACCCAGGCTTAGAGTATTTATTTGGTTTTAATTCTTTCTTTAAAGTCAATTTTGGGTAAATAATTTAGCAGCTTGTGAGCTGGAGGCTTTCCGACTACAAAAAGGCTGGGAAGGCAGGATAGAAAGCTCTTTGGAAATGCCTGTCAGCTTTACACATCACTGGAATTAAGCATGTTAACCATAATTAAAACAGATTATCAGCCACCTGTGCTTATGGCTGTGGCAAGGTGCTTGGCCATGGCACTAGTTACACTAGAACAGACACTGGAGTTAGCCTGCATCCACAGAAAGCTTGTGGATGGAGAGGACTCTCAACTGGCAGCACTGGGGAATGCACAGCAGAACTGATTCTACCAAACCAAGGGAACTGCCATCATGTACCTGGCGAGTGCCACAGCAGTGTTCGTTATGGACACACATGGTATGTCAACCCCAGGTTTACTGATGAAAACCTCTGTATTGAAAAGAACTCCTTAAAGAGACAAATCAACCATCTATTTTTGTGGCCTGCCTTACATAGTGTCTTGTTACCCCAACTGTGGCTTTATTGTGTCTTTAAACACATTTGGTTTATGACATGCTAATATATTTGCTAAGAAATACCTTTATAGCATAAAGCCTAGATGACGGTTTGTTGAGAGCTCTAGAAACAGGATGATTTCAGTGCCTGACATTTCTGCTGCCTTTACTTCATGACTGTCTGCTTCTAGTTCCTAAATCTAAAGAAACTAAGCAATATAGCACAAAATGAGATTTGTCTCTTCATTAAAGTGTTTAGCTTTGAGGCTTGCTCTGGCATTCAGCACATGCCAAACCCAATTGCTTAAGCAGCTTTCTGTGAGAACTTGTCTACTGCAATCACTGTATTCCTACCCTGAACAATAAAGACATAAGGAGGCACAGAAAAGATAAAAAGATCTTCTCTTGTGAAGATCACTGAAAAGAATGGTTCTCTGGGTTAGCATCATGTTGTTGTACGCATTTAGTTGAAACTACACCTGTAATATCCAAAGCTAAAAAAGACATGGTAAAATTAGCAGGAAAGAGACACCACAAAATCAGCCAAATGACTAGAAATTGCTAACTGCACAAAATAAAGAGGCTCTTCTACACATTCTGTTCAGATAATTCCTTCAACTTGCAACAGCAGTTTATTTCTAATGCTCTTTCCATCTGCACAGGCAGAACAGATTAGCTCACAGACTGGTTCAGATAAGAAATATTTTATTGCTACTGTGGCAAGAGTTCCAAAGTTTGCTTTATTTTTAAAACCAAGGGAGGGATAAAGAGAATTGGAAACTGTAAGAGAGCAGAATTATTTCAAAAGCCATCAGTTTCAGCACACTAAGATCAGGCACACTTCATATCATTTTTCCAAGACCACTGGTTCCCTCCTGAGGGCAGAAGTGAAATCTTTCTTTGTTGAGTCGTCTGGGAGTTTCCCCACTGACTGTCAATAGCACTAAACAGTCCCTTATATATTGCATTTATCATTCATTTGAACCACGTTTAAACAACAGATTTATTTAGAGATGGATTCGACAAAAGAGAGATCACCATACCTGGCAGAATGCAAATTCATCCTTACTCCTGCTTCCAAGTGCAGCACACAAATAGCATGGATGAGCTATCACAGAGCATCTGCAAATGTACTGGCAAACCCCACCACCCTTGGGAGAAACACTCAAGCTGATTAAATGCAGGCAAATCTGTCTCCAGGTTTATGGAAGCTTAAACTTTAAAAGTGGGGGGAGGTTGGTTGGGCTTTTTTTTCCCTTCTTTTCTTGTTTGCTATATTTTTTCTACTGACAAAAGCAAGAATTTGCTTTTGTCCCTTGCAAACACAAACCCATGAAAGGTCTAAACCAGCATTTCTCCAAAACTTTTAACTCATGTTATAGTCTAATTTAGATTTTGAATCTGAATTTTGGAAAGAATTTGAATACTAACTGCAGTTTGGTAACACCACCAGTTTGACCCTTATACTTACTGCAATGTAAAATAGATCACAGAAAAGTACCAAATGCAATACTCAGCTTCTGCTCTGTTAAGATTTTCTTGCTGTATTTCTAGAGTTCAGAATTTGTTTTTCTCTTGCTTATTACTCACATGTAATCTCCTGAACCAGTCTGCTTTTGGAATTTGAAAAAGAAGATACTATAAGCTCCAGTATGCAGTCTCCCAAAACTCAAAAGGCTCTAAACACCAGGCAATAGAAATCAAAGTCCTCATCTCTGTGAGAAAGCTGACTCTAGAACATTTAGGATCTATTTAAAATCTGCACAATTAAATCAATATATCACCATTCATATTACCTGGACTGCTTGATGGTAGCATATAATAAGAAATAAACCCAAAGGCAGACACTAACTTGTTATATTTTTATATAGCTACCAGTCATGATAAACTTTACAGTCAGCCTGTGCTTCATCTGTTGTAATCATTAAAACTGCTTTAAATTTGTATTGATTAACCTATAAAAGCATATAGGCCTTATCTATCCACAGAAACAGTAAAAGTAAAAACTAACACTGTGACAGCTCTTTCTGCTCACCCCCAGGATTGTGTGCCTTTTATTCCTGTCTTTTTTTAGGGCACCATTGGAAAACAGCTGTGGATATTGACAGGAAGGGAATGCTGACTAAAGAACCTCTCAAGCACAGCCCATGCTCTGGGGAAACTTTGCCTCCTAGCGAAATAATTCTTAGCAAATGTCAATAGTAAAACAATATAAAAATTTTATAGGAATATAACGAATTGCCTTAATACTGGAAGGGTAAAAGAAAAGGATATAAAAAATCCAGGGGAACATGTGAACCTGTCTGGTAGATAAGTCATGTATAGAGATCAACCATCTGGGATGTGAACTTTGTGCCTGACCCTCAGCTGGACAGCATTTGGTGCTGTAGCAGTTTAATTAGAAGGGTCTCCAGCTTGGAGAGGAGGAAACACTTGAAAAACATTTGTCAAACAACAATATGCCTTAGTTTGAGATTTTTCCAGTGTCTTCCTTATATTCAAGAACTAACGCAGTTTATTTATTTGCATGGGGATTGGTTATATTGAGCCTCTTGCAGCCTCTTCGAGGCATTACTTTGTGACACGTAGGTTGAAGAGGAGAAAAAAACCCCTCAAATGTCTTCAGAAGCAGCAAATTCCCAAGACACGCCACTGATTCACTCCACAAAAGTAATTACTTTAGCAAATGTTTGTGTATTTTAATGCCAAGAGGAGGATTCCAGGTATTTTTAATGCTGGTTAGAGCTTGTCCATCTAGCTGATACCCAGAAATTCCTGGTCAATGTGATGTAATTCCGTCACACCGCAATCAGAATTATAGGATGTTTCTCTGATGAAAGGATTTTATCTTTTACAAACATTACATTTTGCTCTTCCTAATGCATTCAGAGCTGACATCATATGGTCCCTAGATTTCCCCTGGAGGTATAGATTTTAAGAGTCCAGAGGGAAATGATAATACCATGCACTGATTTGCTGACATATGAGCTCTGAAATTACCATTGCAAAAACATTCCAAGGTCTGCAAAGATAATTTCATAACCCAAAGTGCATCCTAGCCCTGTGCTTCAGAGTTTTAAAGCTTTTTTAAAAGGAAAGTTATGAAGAATGAATGAATAGCTCATGCTGGGGCCAGATTTTAAAGCAATTTTTTAAAGCACTGTGCAAAGTTCATCTCCCTTTTTAATGAACACTGAATTCTTGGACAAAATGTTTCCTTCCCTTCCCTCTGAGCAAATTTAGACAGTGAAATTCATCCTTTGTGCTTTGATATACATGAAAAATTAAAGACAGATAGAGAAAGGCTGAGACTACCATCACAGGTCCCCTGTTTTCTTACCAGCCTCATCTGGTTTAGACACATATGGATATCAGTACCTTAAGGACACAGATGTAGTTTTTCTATTTCTTTGATGGAAAATTGCTACACAGTTCCTCTTATTTAGAACATCATTAGCCACTGGTATGGAGGAGGCAAAGACCATGTACCTGACCTCACCACTTGGAAAATGAGAGACAGAATAGCCCCAGTGAGCTGATAGTTCTGAGCCGGCCCCAACAGACAGCAGGTCATCACCTCGCAGAAAACATCTCTTGAAAGGTCAGGCAGAAGGGAAGGAAATTTGTTAGCAATCCTTTTTCATTCCCTGAAGTATAAGGAAGCCATGAGCGCTTGTCTTTTCCCCTCCTGAACTGATTTACTACTTCAGAACCATGTAGTCCAGGACATAGGACACTCCATATCTGCAGACCCTGACTTCAGACCATTTATAGTCACCAGCAGTTGGGTGAAATTTCTGTAAGATAACCAGTTCTATGAAGGCTTCAAGGCTCTCCTCAGTGCTCATCTCTAGGCTATCCTACCATGACTGCCTATACTACTGAACTAACAAAAACCACCAAAACCCCAGCAACCCTCCAGTGCATTTACAAACATGAACCAAAAGCATTTCCCCTCCTCAAAGCAGCTTTCCAGCACTGACCACTCATGTAGCTTTCCCATGTGCTCAAAGCTTCCCCTGAGGCTCCTCGGTGCATTGGTAGACTGCTTGCTCTTTAAAGTCTGAGAAAATGATCAAATACTGATATAAAACACTACTAAGCCAGTAAGCTTATTTAAAGGTTGAATACATGAATATGAAATATAAAGTATCAAATACAGAAGTAACTTGCATAAGGGGGTGTGTGCGTTTTGTTTGCTTGCTTTTGGGGGTTTTGGGTTTAAAGAAGCAGCTGAGTAGCCACACGCCTGCTGCTGCTGCTGTTTAATGCCTGTTTAATGCTGTTTAATCCCTCACAATGGGACTGATACTTGTGTTAATAAAGGGTCTGCGTGTCTTTCAGAGACTATATGACTTTCATTTGGGATATCTTTGCATGAACACCCGTCTCATACTTGCTTTGAAATGTCACATTTAAGGGAGGCTACCCCCAATTTCTTTAAGAGCTTCATTGTTTTTGGCAGCCTATTTTTACCAGGCATTCTTTTCCTTATCTATCACCAAGCAGCCTCATACCAGCAAAACCAACATGTCAGGACAGTCAGATGAGAGGAAGCAGGCTAGCACAGCAGAGGCACACAGAGTACTCATGAACTAGCATTTACACCCCTTTCAGCATGATTTCTCACTCTCCACCCCATTCTTATTCCGTGAAACACCAAGGCTTTGCCTGTCCCTGCAGAATGGGCATTAAGTGGAACAGTCTCACAAGGTGTGGAGAGGAGATACTGTGCGAGACTCAGTAATCTGAGTAACAAATCTGCCCAAGTACTTAGAAACTGCAGGTGGAATAACCCATAAAACAGTGGTTTCAGAGCCTGAAAGAGCATAAATAAAGTGGGACAAGTTTTTGAAGAGGTTCCCTTTAAAGTTTGGGTTCTTTTCCATGTGTTTGTTTTTAAAGAATTAACAGTGGCCATTTGGAAAGAACTTAAGTATTTATCTCCATCTCACTGGCCCCTGAGTGTTTGTTACATTAACTTGAAAATATACAGACAGTGAAATTCTATCATCAGGTCTTTGTATACACATCCAGAACAATCACACGGCTGAGCATGCTGCAGGACAGAGCTCTAGGTGTGGAAAAGTGCTTAAAGGCTGTGTGCCTACTGCAGTTCAGATTAAGCTCTCCTAAACAGGCGGATTAAAGAGCATGCTTCTCATAATGCCTCGTTTTCACTGATTTTGAAATATCAGAAGATAATTTCTGGCAGATAATAAGCTATTGAGAAACTCAATCTGCCCTTATTTAGTTCATTTGGTGAATAGTTCATTCTTCCTGATTTAAACATGAAAGAGAATCAGGCCATGCAAACATCTGCTGATACAAATACATCCACCTCTGCAGAATTCATACAGAGCAGCATATGGGCCTGCAGGCATGTTGCGGACATCCAGCAATTCCAAGTAAATCACAACCAAGCTTTAAATCGAAGTTGAATGCCTAAGATTTAAAATACACAATTGAACAAATGGCAACTGCTAATTTGTGTCTCAAACTTCTGTTAAATGAGTTTCTATTTCCTTAGGAACATAATGAAACACAACAACAGCGTTGACGCTGGTTTTACAGCTTTTATAAAGCTTTTTTTCTATCTGCAAATAATAGCTATCACTTCTTATCCCATCTTCCAAAGGCAAGCAAGACTCACTCTTAGATAAGAGGATCCAAGGCAAAAGTACCAACCTGCCTTTTGTCTTTCAGGGGGCACCAGAAGCTCAGCATCTCCTTACCATGGCTTTCTCTGGAATTGCCAGGATGCTGCACCAAGAGCTGCAGCAGTCAGGGACCGGGAAGCAAGTCCCAGCTGAAAGGTGGTCACTAAACACCTTCTCACTAGGAAGGGCTGAGCACAGGCCCACACTTCCCCTGCCAGCGCCTGAGAGAGAAGCAATAGCCAGAGAGTCACTTAAAAGTCAGAGGTGGAACAAACATCCAGAAAACTGGAGCCAAAGAGATCCTCTTACAAGACCTCTGGGCAACAGATGAGACTACAACCCCGCTGTCCTTTTAATAGGAAAAAAGTGTTGTCCGGAGACTCACCATTCATTCTGAAGGCTCTGAAGCAACATAAAGGTCACACTTCTCTTTGCACCAGCCTGGACAGGCTTTGTATTCCACCTTTTTGACAGAGCTATCACAATCTGTTTAGATTTTTTGAAATCTCTTGTTGGAACACAAAAAAGCACACAGGCTGTGGGGAAACAGTCCTGGCAGAGCGCTGCCAAAGGTCAAGCAGAACGCTCCTTGTCGAGGAAGTGGCAGCGTCCACAACTAATGCTAACTGCAGAATGGAGCATGGGCAGCAGCACGGGTACCCCAACAACTGAGCTGTCACATGAGTCTTGCTTTATGTACAATGTCCAGCCAAAAGGCAGACCACACAGAACAGATATCACAGGTACTGCCTGGGCACAGCAGCTACCTTCATTCGGCAGCATGCTAGCAGTGGTCGGATGCTTATAGAAGGATGCTAATAACAGTCTTCCAATACCCAAAGGGGTCAACAAGAAACCTGGAGAGGGCCTTTGGACAAGGGCTGTAGGGACAGGCCAAGGGGAATGGCTTTAACCTGCCAGAGGGGAGATTGAGATGAGCTCTGAGGCAGAAGCTCTTCCCTGTGAGGGTGCTGAGGCGCTGGCACAGGGTGCCCACAGAAGCTGTGGCTGCCCCATCCCTGGCAGTGTTCAAGGCCAGGTTGGACACAGGGGCTTGGAGCAACCTGCTCTAGTGGAAGGTGTTCCTGCCTGTGGCAGGGGGTTGGAACTGGATGAGCTTTAAGTCCCCTCCAACCCAAACCAGTCTGGGATTCTATTTCTTAATACATAAAAAACGTAAAGTCATACTCAGGAAAGCAAGAGGTGGCAGAGTTGTGGCTGTGAACATAACCTAGTCCTCAAGATGATGTGGGAAACAATTGCATCCAAGAAGAATTCCACATTAAAGAACCAATTTATGTGAAAATAAGTAACTTCCAGGAGAGCTGAACCAGACTGCTTCACATCGGGGTGGCAATTCCCCTGTGTAATTTACAGTCATGGTGCTGCTCCCTATACAGAACAGGCCCCATTAGACCATGAAAGTGGCCCCCTGATGATATGAAAGAATACTACTCATTGCTCTGATATGACAAGCTAATGAGAATTCACTAAGTGCCATGCATGTGGCTGAGACTCCTGCAGGCGATGAGCACAGGTGTGACTGACTCAGGAGCACCTTTGATGCTGGATCTATCAGTTTGCAGCACACAGGTTTGCACCTCAGGATGCTCAGCATGGAAATGCTCTGTGAGTGGTCAGGCAATCCTGCCTTGCCCGTCCCCTCCCTTTTACTAAGCTCATTAAGTTTCAGTAACTAGTCAGGGGGGCTGAAGTAAATCATCAAGGCTCATCACATACATATGTATTTTATTTATTTGGCTGTCACTGCAGTTGACACTCTCCTCACAGAGCAGTTCTGCGAACCCCCACCAATGGGGAGTACAGAAACACCCTAACAATCTAATAACACTTCAAACACTTCAGTCACTTGATACCTGTCAGGCAGTTAATTATATGAATGAATTTACTGTCTCCTGCTAAAAGATGGCTGAGTGCAGGACACTGTTTACAGCATAAATTTTTCCTGGTTTTATGATTATTGTCAAAGAAAACATTTAATAGGCAGATATTGCATGGAAACCAGCCAAAACATACCAAGAATTAGACATTACACTTGCATAGCAAAATGAATGCCTCTTAGAAAAGCAATAGAACCTTTATCAGGCATTTAAGCAGAAGTCTTTTTCATTTACACCATTTCACATACCATGCTTTTCACACCATGATCACTTCCCAGTATCCGTGGATGTTAATCACATGATTCATAAGCATGAAATCGATCAGTACTCACCAATTACTAAAACTCCTTCTGGAAAATGCATGATCCTGTTAAAATCAGAGAGGCTCAGAGCTTGAGTTTCTCTCTGTTCAAACTGAAGAGCAGGTAACACTTCCATATAATTTGTTTCTTGTCTGTACGTTCAGAGCAGAAAGACAAAGGCTGAACAGCTGCTTTGGGAGTTCTTAAAATATAAACCACTACAGACCAAACAGTTGAGTAACGTGAAGGCAACAACACAAGTGGTATTCTTCCAAAAGGAATTTTAAATGCCAGTTTCTAGGTAGCTCTGAGGAGACATCCAGCAATAGGACTGGCAGTGGAAGCAGTATAACCCTCAAACACTAGTTCTGTTCCCAAAGTTGCCACACACATTTTTGCCATATGCATCACTTACAGCAAGCATTAAAATACAACGAGCTACCTGAAATAGAACTGAACTCCTCCCTCACCAGACAAACACCTTTACCAGCTCAGTACCCTGTGGTTCTGCATCAACAAGCTCTTTGAAAGGTCTGTGTAAATAAGTAATAAAACAGTCCATTAACTCCTCTGGACTGCCTTGGATTAGGTTTCTGACTTCTAGGGTTTCAATGCATATCCTTATATCCTGTGTTGGGAAAGGACAGAGCTCCGGCATAGCTGAAACCCAGGGCTGCTCTTAGCCCAAACTA
Organism: Nestor notabilis; assembly: GCF_000696875.1. NCBI lineage: Eukaryota > Metazoa > Chordata > Aves > Psittaciformes > Psittacidae > Nestor > Nestor notabilis. The sequence continues at coordinate 19,111 of NW_009911594.1, read as the reverse complement.
AAGGTTTGAGCTAAACTGACGAAACTGTTTCAATGCAAAGACATGAAAACTCAGAAGAGGGCTAGAAGTGAGTTCCATTTTTAGTGCAGTAGCCAAGCTGGCTTCGGATCCTTTTGTACTGGAACAGCCTAAAATAAATGAACAAAACTTTCACACTGAAACTGATGTGGGCAGTGACTAGAACCAGCCTTCAGACCTCACACTGGTGCATCACTTCCATGCTCTGCAATGATTTGAGCCTTCTTAAAACCCACACAGTCTAATAAGTTCATGGGGCACTCTGACTTTTTGCACAGGAACGCAGGACTGGCACTTCTGTGCACTTCCAAGGGAGCTGAGCCACACCTCTGCCTTTTCTGTGTGAAGCAATGCTTAATTATACCCAAATATTGCAACTACTGTTGTACTTTTTACACTGAAACTCAAGCAAGGATTGAACTGAAATCACCTTCTGTCTCTTAACAGCCCCTGCCTATAGTCTTTTAGCTTTCGGCAATAATACAGCAAGTGGTGCACAAAGACAAAGCATGGTACAAGACAAAAAGAGCCCATGAAAAAAACCAAGTAGAAGCATTTTAATGAGCGTTCATAGCAAAGAAAGCAAAAGGAGCTGACGAGGTTCCAGTCCTCTATAACCCGTAACCTGTTGAAGCTCATGGTGCCCTTCCTGAACCTAGCCACTAATTCGCATCAGACTGAAATAGCCCAGCTGTGTGAACACAGACACGTGAACAGAAGCAACACTTAAAGACAGTTAAATGAGTGAAAAAAAGAATCAATCCCAACCAAAACCAAAGCAATGTGTAATTTCCCCCTGAAACAAGTCTGCTTTAGGTAGAGGAACTGAGCTCAGAGGAATTAATGCCATCATGGTTTCCTCTCCAGATTCCTATGCACAGACCAGACACAATCAGCAAACACTGCACGCTTTATCCAAATCATGTATTTTAGTATGCAAAATGCACAGGACACATTCACACACTCCTAACACGGAATTCTACAGATACCAGCTCCATCCTAACCTCACGATGATTTGCTATACTGGCATCAAGAGCTTATTAAAAATTCATTAAGTGCTGTGTGGCTTTTGGCACTGTCATGCTGAAGAGAACTTTTAACCCAAAGGAAGTGTTGCACTGGGATAATTACAACTGCACTACATTAAAACACAAGATGAATGGCTATGGAAAGCAATGAGCTATATGAAGATTAAAGCACCCAGACTACCAACAATGACTTGCATTCTGTTTTGCCTTGTAGCTTCTCAAGTGCAGCATTTTGCAGAAGACAAGGAAACCTGCTCAGGTACTGAATACACAAATAAGCACATCCTGGAGATACAGGGGTAAACAAGGAAGTTTTAAGATTTTTTAATCTTAGAAGGGAATTTTCAGTAATTCTTGTTAGTGTTAAAGCCATAAAATAGCTATAGGAAAATCTCTTTGCTAACGTCTGACAGGTGCCAACTCTATTGCTTGGTACTGTATCAATACATAACATATATTCTCCTTTCCTGAGATAAGTTTCTCAACCATTAACCCTGTAGGTGTCAGGAGCAATGTCTGAGGTGGATATTCTAGTTTCCATTTCAGATGAAAACTGAAATGCACAAATTAAATAGATAGTTATATACCCCATTATTGTTACATGTGACAAATAGCCCCAAGAGGAGAATGCTGCTGATACTTGCCAGTGCAGTATAGAGCAAACGACCTCTAGCCTTGGCTCTTATCCTGTCTCTTCAGCCTGTACTACCTCTATAATGTGAAGTCCCGCCTGAGCTGTGTGAGCACCCTGTTCCCCTGTTCTCCCACCACAGCTTGTTATGCTCCCTTGCCCAAAAACAAGTGTGAACAAAAAAGCTTTTTGTGGAGCCTTGTGGAGAACGCTCCCACTGCAAGCAGCAGAGGAAACCCACCCCTTTTTCTCCTGCTGACTTTCCTGCCTGGCTGTACAGCGCCTGTGCTGTGCGTGGACAGGAGGCAAGCAGGAGCAAGGAGCTGCAATAACATGTGGAGCAACACCATTCCTGAACACAAACTGTGGACTAACACAGTCGTCGTATCATTCATTCACATTGACCCCTGCTTAATGCATTATTTAGAGTACTTTGAGCTTTCATGACACAGGGTGGATGCCCAGAACATTTCTGAATAAGGCCCTACACAAGATACACTAAACTGCTCCTATGTGCTTCAGACTTCCATGGCTTACACAGCTATAGTAGCTGCTGCTGCTGAAGCTGCAACTACAGCCCAAGTGAGACCCTTTCACTTGTCAGGGTGTTATTTTCCCTTGATGAAAATACAGCACTGCTCAGCCAGTCTTCAGAAAAAAACCCAAAGCAGACAACTAAAAATAAAGTATGACTGAACCAAGATGGAAAATGTTTGTAGCAGAAGGAAAATAAGTGAAGAAACTCCATGACAACTCGTACCGAGGACTAATTCTTACTTTTTTCCAGATGTGTAGAGCACCAAGGACTAACTAGTGACTGTTTTCCTCCATTACTTGCACATGGAACTTTAAGATGCAAGCTGAAAACTATGCATTACATTACGACAAACCCTTCAATTTATTCTCTGTGGGCTGTGGATGTGCTGATTCAGATGGCTCCAGTCTGCTCCTCAAACCACTGACCCCATCCTCACAGCCTGGCTGGCAGAGAGCACATTTCCAAAAGAACAAGTCATTCCACACACAGCTGACCCTCTCCCTGTCTCCATGTAACATGTGTCCCTCTGGTTTAATACGGACATGGCCCTATAGATACAGTAGCTAATCTGAATATGTTGACCACTACCTAATTGTGTATTTGCCTATCCCTCACCCACGGTGGGTTACAAAAATGCAAATCTAACATAAGTAAATGACTTCTGATGCATCAACCCCAGCTCCACTTTTATGCTTTGCCAACTCTCTGATACTGCAAAGAGTTATCCACCTGGAAGTACCATCACAAGTGGAGCTTCACCAGCAGAGGAAAGTGCTGTTATTTAGTGCAATATTCCCTCGCAGTGAACTTCAGAGGAGCAGGAAGGACACTGTTTGCCCTCTGCACACACACTGAGACAGCGATGGGGTCAGCGAGAAGGCCAAGTGACCGGGGCAGAGGATGGCGTAAAAGAGGCTGCTGTAACACCCCAGCCAGTGACACCGCTCTGCCCTGCACCCAGCAATAGGGCAGTGACAAACACCATTATTCCCCTCTACAGAAGTAAGAGAGAGAACTCACAGAGCTCTGGGCAGCAACACTTAACACCTCTTGTGCAGGTAGTGACTGCTGTCACCAAGCACAGCCAAAAATACCACGTGTAGCACGAGCCACTGCTGGCCCTGGGGAGACCGGCCCGGCCAGGGAAGGGGATAATGATCCCGCATCCCATACGATGGAAACGCAGTGCAAATTGGATGGGAATTCCAACTCTCCCCCGGATGCCTGGGAACACAGCTCCAGATGGCACTGATTCGGGCTCAGAGATCACCCTACCACTTGTTTCATGTTTTGGGGTGTAGCAGAGCCTGCTTACCCCATGCGCCTTGGGAGCTAACCTGACAATATCGCAGGCTGCACATCTGCTCAGCAAACCAAGCTCTTTGGAATGAAGGAATTTCATGGTAAGTGCCACAAGCTCAGCACGCTGGTGAGGAGATCCCTTCATCTTGATAATTTTTGCAATTTCACTCCAGGAGTAGGCTAGCACCCCCCAGAAATAAAAAAAGACACCATTTAGTGCAGTGTATTTCCACATCACATCATCCTGCTCTCTCCTAAGCTTATTCCAGCATCGCCTAAGGTTCCCCTATGCAAAAACCAAACCACTGCATTTTCTTCTAGTCTACACGTGTATAGTATGCCTTGCTAACAGGCACAACACTACAATTTTAAGGTCTAGTCATGTAAACTTAAGCACATACACATGGAGGTAGACAGTCTCTCTGCCCCTCAGCCATGCAGTCTAATCAAAACAGACAACAGAGACTCAGTCAAATATTTATTTTTAAGCTATTGGAGCCCAGTGGAAACAAGACCAACCCTAAAACCCAGCTAATAATAATTTTCCTTTTGGAGTAGGACTGTTTCGAAGCGAGGCATAAAACCCCTCATTCAGGCCATGTGCATACGGAAGGCTGTAGTACAACTGGCCCAGTGTAGTCAGTCAATACACTGCTGCTCAGTGTGGCAGCACTAGGGGTGGGCAGAACTGCTTTTACCAGGCAGCGTGCATGTGGAGGGGGAAAAACCAAACTCACTCCACTGGTATAAAACACACTGAGGGTGACAAACCTCCAGCTGGGGCTGCTTGGAAAGGGGAAAAGGCACAGAGGAAGGACGACTGGTACAGCCTCATACTTGATGGGTAAGAATGTGAGCCAGAATGGTTACCAAAGCCTTCCAAAACACAGGGAGGGTTTCAGGATTTGTGAAGGATATCAAGGGGTAGGGATCTTTTTCCAGAAAAGGAAAAATTTTCTTCATGCTCTCAAACTCTTGGTGTCACTGCCACAGAAAAGAGGATCTGTCAAAACAACTAAAAATACTAACTGGAAATACTCATAGTGCTGTACCAGAGCGGACTGTTACTCTGCATTGTGCTAGCTGTGACAGCCAGTGAGCTGCTCTATAAATAAGCCCTGCTATAAGCTGTTAAGCTAATATTTGGCCTACATATTCTGAGCAACAGGAAGGTCACTGATAAAGACAGAAATGGCTGTTTACAGGTAAGCACAATTTGCATGTTAAACTTCAGAGAAATAGCCACATCTGACCCAAGTACTCTAAAGAACCTCGGACGCTCAGTCTTAGTAGCAACACCTTTGTAACTCAGGAGCTCTACACAGGACTTTTCTCAGGCATTTCCAGCAGGTCAGGATGAGCATCTGTGCTGCAAAGACTGTTTCTCTGGATTTAAGCACTGATCCGGTTTGTTTCAGGCTTTCCCTCTGTTTCTGGTTCTAAGCCCACATCATAAATAAAATCACTTTTATCTTAATTGAATCCTCTCTCAGGGATTATTCCCAGTTTCTATTATATTGACTCACTGTCTGCTGGGAACTAAGGGACTTTTTAGCTTTATTTTGGTATCTTGATGATAAAAAGCTCTCCACAGTCTCATTCTGGTTGTAATGAAAGTTCATGCAGGAATTCAGGCGCTCTCAACTATTTCCTCAGCACAGAATAACTCTGCAGTGTGAAATGCAGTAATTAGTTAATTATGTGATTTCTCAGGGGAAGCTTCCATGACAAAACGTACCATTCAAACCAGAGAACCGTGTCCCATGAAGAAACCATAGCATGAAAACAGCTGGCTATTTTTACATCCCAAAATTGCTGTGAAAGCGCACAATCACCGAGCATCTCACTTCATAGCTCCATTCCTGGAATAAACTCTACTGGAATCCACAGCAACTGCTCTTGGCAGGGAGCACACAGCATGTCAAACACGAACCACTCCAAGAATGTGCCCAGAGACACACCACAGCCGCAGTCTGTCAGCTCTGTTAGGCAGCTGTGCTGTCACAGCGGGCACACAGGTAGGGTTGTGGCACTGCACTCGCTCAGAGACGTTTGAAAGTTCAGATACTTATTCTGCCATAAAGCCACCTCCTTGCCTCCCCCCGCCTTCCCCTTTATCTGAAGCAATTGATATATCTCTGGATTTGGGAGATACAATAAGTAGAAGATTGTAACAGCAAATGTTCATGAAAAGAAGGTTTCTTGCCTCCTCTAACTTTTGCCTGCTTGGAAACGAGACAGAGGTATTTCCACGACACTGAAATCACAGAAACTCCACCTTCCTTGAAGATCTTTTGCAATAACCCAGTATTTTTCTTTTCACAGCTCTAGCATAAGGACAAGTAAGAAACTAGTCTAATCATCATCTCAGACTACTTAGAGTTAACTCTGCAGGGTGAGAGCACAAGCAGCCGGACAGACGCACGCCATTTGAAAGACTTACCACGAAATACAGTTTTCTCTAATCGTACCATACCTGATTGTCCTGACTGAAATGCAGTATTTCCACATCAGATTCCACATGGCACTGCCATCTCCCTTCATGACCTTCTCCGAAGCGTTTGCAAAGTGAAAAAGATTCCAAGCAACTCAAGGAACAAGTTTAGCAGCACACGACCAAGTTAGTCCAAGGTTCAGGCAGCAGCCAAGCACTGATTCACGATTTCCAAGTGATTCCTCCGACCTCCACTCAAATGAACTCAGCGAGAAGCAGCTTTCTCATCTGAAGTCTCGGGTTACTTCTTTCTTCATGATTTACAAGACTCACTGTTTACTTTATTTGCAAGCCAGAAGAGATTATTAGAGGCTGTTCAGAAAACTGCATATACTATTGCTCCAAGTTGTCAAGTAAGAAAAACTCACCTATGCAGCACCTGCGGAAAGTTACTCTGATTTATTTCACTTCAAAAGTCTAGTAACACAGCCCCAGAAAATCAGTTAGGAGAACAGTAAATGCTTACCAGATACACACAAAATCAAATGGCTTAGGCTGCATAAACTTTCGACTGCTGGCAAAGTTCTTGTGTACTGTAATAAACTTTTTAGTGCCAAAAGAAGTAATGAGTCATTTTCCAAAGCCGTATTTGAACACAGAAGAAGTTATGACTTGCAACACTGAGTATCAGCTATGACAGCCTATAAATTACGTCCAAAATAAGATGGCAAGATCTGATGAAAACAAAACAAAACACCAAACCCCAACTTATTCATTACGCGTATGGAATTCTCTTACTGTGCTAAGTTTAAACACACAGCATTTATTGCCAAAAGTCCCAAAAGAATTTAAGCCTTGACACACACGCCCACAGAATCAACCTTGGAGAAAAGTATTATTATTATTGTTTTAATTCTTGTTAACCTTTTTAACCAAAGGACGAGCCCTTTAGGTTCTGTTCTGGTTTCTCCCAGACCACCCTGAAAGTTAGTGTTGTTGCTACAACAGATTAGAAATGCTTCCCAAGCCTTCGCCCAGCCCACTAGACCACACTCTCTTCTCTACACAGAGGTCAACAGCACGATGACCAGGGGCTCTTCTGCATCAAAGACACTGGATGTGTGTTTATATTATAAAACTTCATTAAGCAAGAAATTAAGTTCATGCTACTTCTCCACAGAACAGGACACTTCTGTGATTAAATATCTGCTTTGTGCTGCACAACTCCATTTTGTACAAGACCATTTTATCTAGGACCTTGAGGTTTGCTACTACTGTTCTGAAACACGCTCTGTTTTGGGGGGCTTCTGACAACCGTTCCTGGAGCAAGCTAGCGATGGCTCATAAGAGAGTCAGGACAAGCGCCACAGCACAGGGTACATTTTAAATCAGTAGCCTTAATGAAGAAAAATTACATTAGAAAATTTAAATGTCTGTTTTTAACATCACCACTGAAATACATTTCAATGAGGGACAAAGGTATATAAGGTCAGGCAGACCAGCTGAGCCCTGTCCGTTACCTTAACTTGCAAACTTGAGAGATGAAGTGCCTACAGGATAGATACTCTGATTTTTGCATGGTGTACACTTGGAATATTTCATTGAGCAAAAATAAGCCACTGTATAGAGACTATAACACCAATAGTTTGCTTTCTCTGCCCTATAACGGTAACAAACAGCATATTCAGGTGTGCCAACTACATCTCTTTGAACTCATGCTCGAGGCCTCAATGTAATGGGTGCATTTAGATTATACATGCCTTGAGTCACCTTCAGCTGCAATATTTTGGTATTATCAGCATCTGCAGGAATGGTATTTTTATCTTTCTCTAAAGATAGATTAAAGTAGGTGAGACCTAAAAGAAAACTATTTTAATCACCTTTCTCATCCGTGATTCTAAAATCTGTGCCCAACCAGTGACCAAATGGATTGAAGCAACATGGGAGAGCATCACACGATGGAAGTGAGATACTGTGGGGTGGTTAGTGCATGGGTTGTTTGGTTTTGTTTTGGTTTTTTTTTAAATCATTGCTACAGCATTTCCCATTAAAAAAAAGACTATTTATGAAATACTGTAGAGTATTTCAGCTGCTGTCCTCATGAGCTGAATTTGTCCACTAATTCCCCCAAAGACCTGGACAAATCAAGGTAGCCCTCCACTAAGCAAGCATTAATTCTGCAGGGAATGGCAGGCCTGAATTTGGAATATAGAACTGACAGAGAACCTGCAAAGACAAAATAACATACATCCAGAAAAAGCTGAACACTGCTTACCACATAATGAGTCAACATGACTAGTATTTCAGTTCTAGGATTAAATCCCACATGTAAATAAAGGCTATTTACTCTGAGTGGATACGCAGAACAGATTGCTCCTGAAATGTTGTTTGGGGTGTGCTTAAACCCAACAGCAGCCCGCAACACTTCAGGAGGGCAGGGAGAACAATGCCATCGACTAAGCGTGGGTGCTAATAGCATCAGCTAATGGCTGATGGCTTCACAGATGTGAAGAACTGGTGATTAATCAAACCCTACAGCTAATTCTGTCCCTCCTGATGGGCTGCCTTTTCTAAAAACAGCTCCCATGTAATCAGATTACTGAGGAGGTAACCAAGTAGATATCAAAGAGGAAACTGGATGATCAACTATTTCTTACTATTAAGAAAAACCTTATTCAGGAATGGAGGAATTTCCAGCAGCAATAAGACAGTAGGTCTCTTTTGTCTTAGCTGTTTACTTCTCCTTTGCTGACAGTGGCATCACCATGCCTGGAACAAGGCACAGATTAGCATATCAAATGATTTCACTTTTTTGAAGCCGTGTTTGCTTTAACTGTATGACAAGTCAGGATGAGCCCCAGCACTGCAGGGGCCAGTTGGCACTGTGTCTGTCTCTGACAGTGATTTTCCATTTTGTACATCAATCATAATCTACTGTAATGATTCCAGTGACAATCTTCTCCCACACTCGGGTTTGGCCAACAAACCCCTGCCAGGGCAGAGACTTGGGCTGGTAACACAGGCTGCTGGGAGGCAGTTACTGCCTGGCTGGTTTGGTATTCCTCCTTGGGTGGGACAAGGAAAACTTCAGCTATCTCTTCCCCTTGAAATAAATTCCATTCACAGAACATCACCAGATCCACCCAGTCACACTCTGCAAGGTTCCATGCTCTCTATGAGGCAGAACTCCCCAAACGGAGATACTTAGTTTGCTGATTCTTTTCCTCCCATTATATCCCCTGTATCAGATCTTTATCAGATGTGCTCTGCCTGCAGGTACCTATAGCACAACTCTGAGCACTGCTGTGCCTGGATCCACAACGCTGCCCTGCTAATGCTTCACATACAAGCTGACATTGTCCTGACAATTTAAAACAGGAAGGTGCAAGAAGTTCTGCCTTCTTCCAAAATTTCTACCCAATTCAGTACACTGGCTTTTCCAAACCCAGCATCATTACATCTGCTGAGAACACTGAGAGACTGTTTTATTTTCAGCGGATGTATTAATAGGCACAATCATGAAGTGCTGCCCCTGCATGAGAAGATCACATAGTTTTTAGGTCATCCTTTCCCCTCGCCTCCCTTTTGGGGAAGAAATTGTTCCTCATCTCCATCTAAACCTGCCCTGGTGCAGCTTGAGGCTGTTTTCTCTTGTCCCATCCCTTGTTCCTTGGGAGCAGAGATGAGCCCCCTCCTGGCTCCATCCTCCTGTCAGACAGTTGCAGAGAGCGATAAGGTCCTCCTGAGCCTTCTCTTCTCCAGAGTAAACCCCCCCAGGTCCCTCAGCCGTTCCTCATCACACTTGTGCTCCAGGCCCTGCACCAGCTCCACTGCCCTTCTCTGGCCCCACTCCAGCACCTCAATGTCTCTCTTGCACTGAGGGGCCCAGAACTGAACACAGGGTTCAAGGTGCAGCCTCACCAGAGCCCAGTGCAGGGGACAGTCACTGCCCTGTCACTGCTGCTACGCTGGTGCTGATACAGGCCAGGATGCTGGTGGCTCCTTGGCTGCCTGGGCACAAGCTGCTCATGTTCAGCTCTGTCAACCAACACACCCAGGTCCTTTCCTATGAGCAGTTTCCAGACGCTTTTCCCCAGCCCTGGAGCATTGCAGGGAGTTGTTGTGGCCCAAGTGCAAGACCCAGCACTTTGCCTTGTTGAACCTCATCCCATTGGCCAGAGCCCATGGATCCAGCCTGTCCAGATCCCTCTGCAGAGCCTTCCTATCCTTCAGCAGATCAACACTCACAGCCAACTTGGCGTCATCCACAAATTTACTGAGGGTGCCCTTGATGCCCTCATCCAGATCATCAGTAAAGATATTAAACAACACTGGCCCTAACACCGAGCCCTGAGGGACATCACTAGTGACCGGTCACCAACTAGATGTGACACCACTCACCACTAGTCTCTGGGCTCTGCCATCCAACCAGTTTTTTTGCATCTTTTTTAGGAGAAATCTTTAATACAATCACTAATTCAAAATGATTCGAGGCCGGGTTAGACGGGGCCTTGAGCAACCTGCTCTAGTGGAAGGTGTCCCTGTCTGTGGCCGTGGGTTGGAACTGGAAGAGCTTTAAGGTCCCTTCCAACCCAAACCATTCTATGATGCTATGATACCAGCTCTGATCTATCCCCACCTCACTGCTGGGTCACTGCTGCCCAGGCCAGGCCAGCTCAAAGCACCAGCAGCTGCCCAGAGCTGCTGACACAGGTGAATTTGCACCAAGCGACCCGGAGCAGCCGACACGGACACGCACTCGTGTCCTGCTGGTGGCACACAGACGGGCTGGGCTGTGCAGGCAGCACAACTGCCTGGAAGGATCAATACTGCAAACACGAAGGGATAAAATTCACCAGTCCTTCGTCAGAGCCCCCACCTTGGCCACTGCCAAGCACATACCACATATTTTAGTAATAATAATAGGATTTTCCCAAAGTGTTTGATCTGTAAGAGAAAGCAGAGCAACTATTGACCCACTATGTGATGGAGAGTACCTAAGGATTCTTCAAATAGTATAAAAATATATAAAATGGGGGTGGGGAGCAGGGAGGGAGATAATGACCGGAAAAGAACTGGAGGATTTTAATCTATTTTCTATTTTTCTTGCTGGAAACAAAGCTGCTGCAGGCACAGCTATTATAGGGGACATCAATCATTACGAGTATTAAAAAACACTGGAGCTAAGGTTCCTGTACAAGTTGTAGGTGGTGGATTACTTTTCAATGATATTAATAGAAAGGCAGTGCTTAATTTGGAGTCTCAGATCCTGTTATTGTCCCCCCTCCTGAGATTCATTCACATTTGGCAGCAGAGCCTGCCTGATAAGCAGAGAGCTATGCTGAGGCGGTGGGGATGGGAGCGGAGGGTGTCATGGAAGTTACCATGGAGCGGCCTGGATGAGCTGAGCACCCGGGACACTTTGTGATAAAGCCTTGTGCTCTGGATGCATGCATCACTTTACACATGACATGTCTGCAGCTAAGATAATCTTGCTACTTCAGCTGCGCCTGGGCTCATCCTGAATTAGGTTAGTATAACATGCCTATGGAGAGGGAAACAAATCTGCTGCAGCCTGCAAGAGTGGAGAAGGCAATTTGCGCATTCTCCTGCAGCTTCTACCAGGATAAAATGATCACAAACCTGAATTTAACAACATTTCTGTAATTACGTAATAATATTTCTAGGTCATTTGACAAAAGGAAATGTGAATGCTAGCACTAGCATGGTTTTGGTTGTCAGGCCAGTTCTAGACCTATTTTTAACTTAGGTAGCACTCCCTTTATCCAGCGGCTATTACCAATTAAGGACTGAAAGGAGTCTTACAAATAGATGAGGTTTAAATTTTTAGATTGAAAAGCATTCTGGCTTTGGAGACAATGTGGATACCTTTAAACCTTCACCTTGTTACAAGTTAACACTGCTGGCAGATGGATGGGTTTAAATACAGTATTTTCCTCAGACTTCACTGCATTTTCTTTTCTTCCCTTTTAAACTTCCTTTCCTGATTTTTCACAAGCAGTGCTGAGAATATGCAAAGCACACTGCTCCCTGGAAGCCCCAAGCAGCCACATCCCTGTCTTCCTGCGGAGCACAGTCAGCAGGATTCCGGCATTTTGATAAAGGGCATCCCCTCTCTCCCCGGCAAGCTGGCAAGGCTGTGGTGCTTCAGAGAGGCCCCTGCAGCACCCTTCCAGCTGCAGCTTCTGACAGACTCCTCATATGTCCCCAGGCCTCCACCGTTCTCCCAGCCTCCCTCTTCTGTGACTTAATCTTGGAAGACTATCAAAGGAAACTCTGAAAGCTTCCAATCCCCCTCTGCAGGGCACATGGCCAAAGGCACAATTAAAATGTGACTACTTTAGGGTCTGCCCATCAGTTGCCTCTAAACACAGCAGAACCCAGCTCAGGAGAGGGAAGCCTGGCAGAGCAGGGGCTCTCCAGGGATGCAGCTGAAGGGCAGGCACTGCCAGCCAGGCTGTGCAGGAGCCCAGGCACAGACACTGCCACTCTTCTGCAGCCTAACATCAGTCTCTGGAGGTCTGCTCATGGAAGGTTACAGTTTGCACCAGTGTAGGGAATAGAGAACCTGAGGACTCACAGATGGTTCCTGCGTGAGAGAGAAGAGGGTGAATAAAGGAAGGATTCAGGAAGCCTACACTTATACTGAGGACTGCATAGAGGCAGAAAGGAGAAAGGCACGTACACAAAGAACTGCCTCTGGTCTGAAACCCAGTTTATCAGTTCCAGCAGTGATTAGAAGAGATACACCACACAGCACTGTGTGTTTGTGCAGGATTTCTGCTCAGCAGTGCCCAAGTCCCACAGCACACTGTGGTGAAGTCAGGGGATAGACAGTTAAGGGATCCTGTCAGGTATGTGCCTACCAGGCAGGCAGGAAGAGCAGCCCAGAAAGTTAAGGTAAACAAGAAGCATGAATTTAGGGATCTGAACAATGCATTTTCAACTCTTGCGCGAAGACTCTCTTTTAGATAAAGTAACATTGATTACGTTACAATGAAGGCTTCAGTCAGGTAAACAGGTATTTAGGGTATTTGAATTTAAATTTCTCAACTTCTGATCACTTCCCTGAGTGTAGACAAGTCCTCTAACTGCTTTTAAGGTATTTTGCTGCTTCGTGTATTTATTTGAGGGTTTCCCCTTCATCATTTTTATGCCGAATGTGGCAATACTGCAATCTGCACTGTTTGCAGCCTCTGCTTCAAGAGGAGGGTGGATTTGGGGGTGATAATGAGGAGGGAATTTTATACTCTCAGCTGGTCCACAATTGCACAAACATTGCCAATACGAACCTCTGGAGAGAGCTGTACTACAGGCACATGACTCAGCCCTGCTCTGGATGAAGTCACTGTCAAGTGAGAGCAAACTATTTGTTTCTAACAACATATACGGTGAACTCTAAATACAAGTTCAAGGCAAAGCTTCAGTAACTTTTCCCACCCACTTTGCTATTGTTTTGTTCATGGTATGTCAGAGGAGCTCATAATTTACCTGACAGCCAGAAGAAGAGCAAACCAACTGATGTCACTCTCTGTAAGCAAGCAGAAGTGCTCTCATGAACTAGAACCTCAGGGGTTTTTCCCCCACTGCTGTTACTGAGATCTGTAACCAGTATACAGGTATTGTTTCCAGGAATACAGGCTTACAGTATTGCATATAACACATTACCTATAACTTTTTTTCCCCTTTATTTAATCTGGTTTTAAATAAGGAATTTAACAGCATTCCCTTTTAAATGTATAGTAACACATGGCCATCGAGTTCTTTGCATCTTTTTCTATGCTGCATTTTACTTAAAGGAAACATTGCACTGCTCTGTGCTGTTAGCAAACATGTTCTCCACACATCTGAACCCACCTCGCACAATCCCAGAAGCAGAGTCCATGCTGTTAACACCAGAAATGAGAACAAAGACTATCAAAGCACATTCTTTTTAACAAGGAGTTAACCTAGAGGACAAGCCTGCCATAGATCATTTAAAGCACATGTGCTGTCTTTGAAGCTGCATCTAAATTAAGGCTGGCAATTCCTTTAATGGCTTCAAATGCTACATATTTTTCTTGGATAGCAGAGTGGGCAAGAGGATGAGCACAGAGCTGCAGGTGCCCTGTAGAGTGCAAGATTAACAGTGGCTTTACAGAGCTTCTTACACTCAGATACTTTGTGATATTTGAGTACAGCAGCAATAAGCTGCTCCTACCAAGCCAGTTGATGAAAGCATTTTCATTTCTAACCATCCCTGAAACATCCTGAAGGGAACGAACCATATACCAAACTACAGACCTATTCTTGCTCGGGAATGGGCTTAATATCATGATTCAGTCTATCCTGAATCACCATGCTGGAATTGCTAGTGCCAACTGAGGACTAGCAGAAACAATTCCAACTAACCTCTGCTTCAAAAAGCCAGTCATCTCTCACTCATCTTATTCCTGGAATCAGATGCTTGTTGGAAATGGCCCCAATTGTTCTGTAAGGGACTCATGCCTCCTCTGGAGGGACCAAACTGATGAAAGAAAAAGAAGTGAGAAGAAACCATTTAAAAACTGTTCGTCAAGCACCTGAATTCCAGTGAAGGAGCCTTTACAAACTTCACGGTTTTTAAAACACTCTTACAAGAAGAGAAAACATATTCTAGGAAGGCAAATCCCTCCTCCCAAACTACAGACTATAGGTGCCTTCACTGCCAGTCACACATTTGCTCACTTTATGCTTTATCCTTAAGGCAATGCTGATGGTAACAATTTCTTGCTTGGGCTATTCCACACCAGCTGGCAGAAGCACAGCACGATGTGCCTGCCAGCTAAAGGAAATCTCCTCTTTCACATGCTAAACCTCAACTCACCTGATTTTATAATCACCCACTGAGTAACCCACAAGATGCCCAGCCTCAAAAATCCCACAGAAGCCCTATAGCGATTTGCTAATCTCACACTTTAATCTGTTACAGAAACACATCCATATACCTTTAGGATTTGTATTCAAAGGACACTCAAACCCAGCACATAAGCGAGGGGTTACAGAGCACTGACCAAAACGCACTCTGTGGTCATGGCAAAGGAGTCAAAATTTGATATTCATAAATTAGTGAATTATCAAACATTTCTGGACCAGGTTTCTACCCCAGTGCCCCCAGTTTGCTGTATACAATCTGCTGCAACTTGGAGAGAAGCAGGCTACTAGCTTACACATGCGTTATTGGAGGCACCAGCATCATAACCTCGCAGGAACTTCTTTGTGAGTACCCATGTGATGGGCATAGTCCTGGCTACTGGAGCCACTCCCAGATTTAAAAGCTGGACTAAAAGCATAGTTGGTTTATTTTGTCCTGTTTCCCCCCTTCCCTTGCTGCGTGGAGGAAATAATACCTGACTGCATCAATTCCCATGAAGGACCAACAAGCTCTACAGAAGCCCTCTGCTCTAGGCTGGATGTCTGTCCTTAGCTGGGCTTCTCCTTAGGGTTATCACATGCACAGCTTGCTGGAAAGAGTTTGGGAACTGGATTTTTCCCTTGTATACCTGAATACATTCGAAAACTAGCACTTCAGAAGGCAAAAACTGTCCTAGTTTTACTGTCCCATCACCCAGAATCTATTTAATTGCAGTGCCCCACCTGGCACTGCAACCACAGGCAAGAGGGGACTGGCTCACGTGCCAATCCTGCTCCCAGCCCCTTTGCTCTGGGCAGCCACCACTCGGTCTGCCTGAACCTCTTGGTGCCATCTGGATCTCAAGGATTTGAGGAAAAAGCACACTTCCCAGGCAGCAATGCAGAGTGCTGGCCCTACCCTGACACTCAGCGCTGTACGTTTGGGGTGTACACATTGTGTGTGCATCCTACCATGCAACCAGCACAAGCTGCTATGCAAGAAAGATCCAAGACCTAACACACCCTGCATGGACTACTCGAGGTCCATGGATCACAACATAGATGCACATTTCCATGCAAGTGGCTCCTGGCGCAAGAGAAAATTTTACCATAAATCAGAATTGTTCAGGTCAGGCTATAGACAGGATCCCACAGGACTTCCCTGAGTAACAAAAGCTGGAAAACAGAGAGTGATTTCAGAATGTACAGCAGTAGAAGCAAAAAGAAACATTTACCACAGCTTTGAGCACTGGCTGCAACTGAAGTACCAATCATGGTCTGCTCAGACAGAAAGGAAAAGACAAAAGGAAAGAGAAGTCACATTTCCTGTCATGTATGGCTTGCTAAGTGCTGCTGGGGAGGGCCAGTGCCCTAGGAGCAATGAGCAGAGCTCCCATGGCCAAGCAGCGTGGCTCTGAGTCAGACCAAAGGCTCAGGAACACATGGCCCAAGTGGGAGGTGGGCAGCAATTCCACAGCATCCCTGGGCCTGCTTTGGAAAGTCACCTGCTGCTGTAGCACTGCTGGCGCAGGGAAAGGTGCCCCTAGGCCTTGTCACTGCAGCTCTTCAGTACAGCCACGGCTGGCCACCAGGTAACAGTGGCACAAGGACACTGCCTACAGGGACACAGCTTTGCCTGCACCACCAAGGTGTAACAGGCAATAACCCTGATGCTGATACTAAAATATCATGTAGCAAGACCCATGTAATGGCAATGTTACTCAAGTCCTGTTTTGGTTATTCTCATTTTAGACATGAAAGTAACAAATAGATAGACCCAGGCACACACAGAACCTGCCTTCAGCCCCTTGGCTCTTTTCCAGAGCACTTTAAACAATCTACAATCACTAATAAAAAAGTAATTGAAAGTAAGTCTCCTGAAAGCCATTTTTTTCCCCTCTTCATGCTGAACTTCCTTGCATTTAGGTTTGTTATGCTGGACCGTTCACTTTTCACGCTCATTTGTCACTGTGCTTCAATTGAGAAGTTATTTTGTTTAAAACATGAGAAAATTGCTACTTCCCTTCAATTTTCTTTCTTTCAAAATGACAAAAGCAAAGTGCTTCTATCTGATATTTGAGTGCTTAAGGCCTCTTTTTACTTCTGTTCATGCAAACACCCTCCAGGAAGGCTCGAGTAGGTTTTGATGACAAATAAATTAACAATGTGGAAGGAAATAAGTGGACAGTCCCTGGCTGTTGGGGAGGTTTCCATTAGGAGATGTAGAATAACTCTACTGTAACTCATTTGTGACAAAGCTGGGATTTTGCCAGGAACCCAAGACATAAAGCTCTAGTTTAGTTGTGTGCATGTGTCAAAACAGTCTGGCCACATTTCTATTATTTTATATGGTTTCTCAGCAAAGAAGACATCACAATGGGCTGGGAATAGGTTGGGAATTTTTGGGCTTAGAAATGGAATCAGTGAAAAGCTGCAAGAGGAGGAAAAGAAATCTATCTTTTGAAACTTCCCAAGCCCGTGGTCACAGATGAGGGCCCTATATTACTCAATGCCAGTGAGTGCGAGGCTCCCCTTAAACCTTGAAAAAGCTTGGAACAGTTCCCTTTTCCAGCCTTCAGTCACTGCATGGAAAATCCAGCCGCAATTAGCATTTAGCACAAAGCACTTTCTGTAGGCTGACAATAGGTAGTCCCACCAGAAAGTGTATGTAACAAGGACAGAATCCTATTTTAAAGCATTGCATAGCTTTTGTTAACAATGAAGTGATCCCCATTTTTTCCCCCAAGAAATATATGTAATTCCCTCTGCTTAGAAGCATAAATCAAGAGCAAGAAAACACAAGTCTAGATTAAAAAGCATCAGGGGAAGTTCAGGGACATGTTAAATGGAATTGCTTATTTTGCTGTTCCATTAAATAGGCAAGCTCAATGCCTCTGACACCCAGCCCTATTCTTCACGATCACTATTCACCATCAATCATTTAAGCTGTATGTCAGACCTGCCTAAGTGAAGTGCCCATTGCCCTGAGTGACTGTGATGTGCACTTTGTGCTGGGAGGCAGATGAAAAATGAACTATTATATTAGTAAATATCTCTGGGAAAAAAGGATCTTCTCTGCATTACATAAATTTCCGTGACATTCCAATTAATCTCCTAGTGCTATTTACAGTCTGTACACTGCCCAGCACAAACTACTGTGCTTCAGGATAAAATTTCAAAGAAGTCCCGAGTCTTTAGCTGAGATGATGTGACTGAAAGTAAATGTTAAAGCCACACAGCATCATCACCTCTCACATCTGCATGCACAGAGACAAAAGTGCCTGATCATTAACGTAATAAAAAAGCCGCTTTACCACCTTTGTCACAAGTTCTCATTAATTCTCCACCACTCCCTTTCCCCTGCATATTTTGCCTTTCGGCAATAGAGCAAGTAAAAGCACCAGTGGCATCATGTGCAGCCACCCCGTTCTGAAAAGCATTTCAGAGTTAATGTTTTCTTACCTTTTATAGAAACCGTGAAGAGGCTGGAGACATAAAAACTGCCAGTAATCCAAGCAGAAGGCCTTTAACTTCAGCATTTTCAGACCCTTCTGCTGCAGCAAGCGTAGCGTGCAGCTAGGTTTACCACCACCAGACTTTGTTGTTAGGGTTTGAATGACTCGAAGCCAGTCCAACACACTCCTCTCCTTATTGCTGCAGCGTAAGTCGTGCTAATTGCTGCCAGCGCCCGCAGCTCGCCCTGCACATGGCACAGCACCTGCACCCTCACGGCACCCCACTTCCATACAAAGAGCCACTCGCACAAAGGATACAAATTCATGTGCGCTCTTTGATCCCAGTGGCAGTTCAGCTTTCCCAAAGTCCCCAGTACTACTGGGATAACTGATATTACACAGAAATCCCACTTCTCCTTTTGGCTATTCTAAAAGCCCTCGAGTCAAACAACGTGTATATATTCCAGTCAAGGTTTTTGAAGGACCTTTGGAAAGCATCCTTAAAGCTCACAGAACTTCGGAAAATGTAAGCAATTATCCCAATCAGCTCTGACATCAACCGCCCTGTAACCACAGCAGCGCAGCGAGCCCATCACACAGGAGCTGCACGCTTTTTTTCCCTTTTTTTTTGTTTTAAATGGAGCAGCACACAACTCCGCTCATGAGCCCCTCCTGTGTCAGTCACAGCTCCATTGTCTGCGCGCACCCAGGCAAGCTGCGGGCTCCTTAGAACGGGCGGGGTGGGTGGTGGGAAAGGGAGGAAAACCCAAATCAAGGCGGCGGGATGCGCGGCCTCCCTGTCCCAAGCGCACG